>NC_038256.2:30846910-31093409 GCF_000004515.6 Glycine max | reverse complement strand
CTCTTATAATTTAACTTATGTACCTCAATGAGAAGTTTAAATAAGAAAGTGTCTAAAAAGTTTGAGGTGTATAAATAAATTTTAACTTATGAAAAGAGTTTAATTTGCTTACCCTTTTAATTAATTTCATTTTTATTTTCTTGTAAGTATTTGTTAATAAACTTATCTGAATTTGGCCTTAGTAATTTAAGGAGAAATTGTCTTCTTTTTTAAGTTATCTTCTCACATAGTCGCAGTCCTTACAGAAAAATCAAAAATCATATTGTACACTTCACTGCTCCTTGATATTCAGTTATGTTTATTTCACCATCAATTACAAAGAAATTTATTTTAGTCTGCGCCAAATAACAAATAATTATTTGTACTTTTTCATGATATCGGCTTGATTTTGTGAAATAAAATTGATTCTAGTGTTTTTTTTTCCTAATCAACTCTGAGTGTTATCTAAACACACTATAAGTAAGCTATATTATTGTTTTAAGGTAGTTTTTGTACACAATAAAAATAACTAAATATTTTAAGTGTCCTTAAAATATTTACTAAGATTTAAAGAATATAAATAAAAAATATTTATGTTGTTAATATATTAAATAATACACTTTTTAGAGTATTTTTATTCTGTAAAAAATGTTATTATAACTAAGGTGTAAAGGGATCCATATTTTGTTAGTAGCATAACTATAATAGGAAGATGCAATATTCCTTAGAGTAAGAATGAAAAGTTGACCACCGACCCAATGGCAATAGGAGAACGCGGTGTGTGTGTGGTTCATCGTTCATGTCACGTGTCTCCTTTCCTTTGCGGCTATTCGATGAAAAGAAAGTTTCATGCCACGATGAAAAGCAAGTTTCGATATTGTTGTTATAACCAAAAGCTGATGAAATTGCTGGCAAATAGAAAGGAAGAGAGAGTATATAGAAGTCAATATTAAAAAACAGTGTGTAACACCTTGTCATTCATTCATCAAAGCGATAAGAAAAAATACTTAGGAAAATAAATATATTACCTTTAGGTTTTCTCTTAAACCTCCATACCAGAAATATATGGATTCCAAGGCAGATCAGCCCCACCACAACAGCCAATATTATCCAAATTTTGGTCTTTTTCTCCCCATCACCTGTATTTGAAAACAGAGAAATCATATGTTGTAATTATAACCTGACAATCAGGGAAACTTGTGAGAACTTGTCTGAAATTAACAGATATTCTCCTCCCATATGCAATATGGGAAGATTTTCTTATTTAAACAACAAATCAACAACACAAAAAAAAAACAAAAAAAAAAACATTGGATACCAAGCTGCAGTGAAAGAAAAAGAAAAAGAAAGAAGAAAATACCTTTGGGGGGATTATGGGTTATGACAGCGATGCCGTTTTGATGAACAAAGCCATTCACAAATTCTTCGGCCATAGCGAAAAATACTCGCAGAGAAAAGGAAGGTTAAAAAAAATTAGATACGAAGCTGTCGTGAAAGAAAAAAAAGAAGGAAATACCTGAGGTGAATGTGTTGCGGTAAAAACTCGTCCTCAGCAACTTGCGGGCATGGAGTCGGAATCGCCTGCATGAAGGAAGAAACAAAAAGAATAAAAGGAAAAGAAAAGAAGATTCAGAAGAAAAAGAAAATACCTTTGGGGGGATTGTGGGTTATGACAGTGATGCCATTTTGATGAACAAAGCCATTCACAAATTCTTCGGCCATAGCGGAAAATACTTGCAGAGAAAAGGAAGGTTAAAAAAAATTAGATACGAAGTTGTTGTGAAAGAAAAAAAAGAAAAAAAAAAGAAGGAAATACTTGAGGTGAATGTGTTGCGGTAAAAACTCGTCCTCAGCAACTTGCGGGCGTGGAGCCGGAATCGCCTGCATGATGGAAGAAACAAAAAGAATAAAAGGAAAAGAGAAGAAGATTCAGAAGAAAAAGAAAATACCTTTAGGGGATTGTGGGTTATGACAGCGATGCCGTTTTGATGAACAAAGCCATTCATAAATTCTTCGGCCATAGCGGAAAATACTGGCAGAGAAAAGGAAGGTTAAAAAAAATTAGATATGAAGCTGTCGTGAAAGAAAAAAAAAGAAAAAAAGAAGGAAATACCTTGCGGGCATGGAGCCGGAATCGCCTGCATGAAGGAAGAAACAAAAAGAATAAAAGGAAAAGAGAAGAAGATTCAGAAGAGAAAGATAGAGAAAGAGAAAATTGAGGGAGAAAACGCAATAATGGAGAAAACTCAGGAGAGAGAAGAAAGAGTAATGGAGAAGACACGCACAGTTTCGAGTATTAAGCGGAATTAAATGAGTCGTTAAATCTGCCAATTAGGAAGCGACATGTGGCGAAGGCAACAAAAAAAAAAACTCAGGAGAGAGTGATGTGCCATCATTTTCTTCTATTTTCTAAACCTTTTTTGCACCATTTTAATTACTGATTGGTCTTAATTGTCAATTAATCAGACAGTTTTATTATTTGGGCTCATTTAGCTAATTTGATGTTTTTAATCTAATTTCAGGATTTAATGAAACATTGAGCTTAATCCGGATTTTGGTTATGGACTTGAAGAGGGCAAACAAAGCAGCGCTTACCTTAGTTAATTTCTAATTAGGAAATTTCGCAATTTTATTTTATGTTGTTCAGTGTTTATTTCGTTTTGGGCCAGAGTATTGTAATAGGGCCCAGTGACATTGAGTGACTCTTTTTAAATAGCAGCCTTGGGATTCGTGGAAGGCTATTCTGTTATGCTATTCATTATTCAGAGCTTTTGTTTTAGGGTTTTATGTTTTTTGCTTTGATGCTACTATTCACGTAATGCAATTTTACGTTTTCTGCTTCTAATTACAATTTCGTTCTTGCTTCTTCTTCTACTCTCATTTACGTTTCTGTTTCATTTACATTTCTGTTCATTTACGTTTCTGCTTCATGTTTCATTTGCGTTTTCTGTTTGAATCCATGGAAGGCTAGATTTTCTGGTGTTGTTTCCTTTTGAGGACGAAGCCCAACTCTCTTTGAGGTTTGGCTTGTAATGTGGTTTCCTGGCAGTTTTCCCTTCACCAGTTATCCCAAATTCGTGAATATTAATCAGTGCACGCTTCGTGTTCGATTAATTGCCTCTGAGCCTAACTTGCGTTCATGCTTAATGGACGAAGGGCTAACTGGTGTATGTGGTGCTTAATCACGTATTGAAAACCCTAAGTTGATTTTCGCTTAGTAAATTGAAATAGTGTTGGATTAAGTGGTTGACTGTTAGAGACGAATTCTCCATAACCCAGATAAGAGAATGACTTCTGAATCAGAGGAAACAACCCGTTTTTAATATTAGTAGTTTCATATTCCAGTTTACTTGTTCTGCTCTTTAATCACAAAACAAACAAACCGCCCCCCCAATCGTTACTATTACTGCAAGTATATTATGAACATTTGGTTTGTCACTGCTCGTTGGGAAACGACCTAGGATCACTTCCTAGTTACTGCATTTTCATGTTTATTTGATTCGGGTACGACCTCGATCAGAGAGAAGAAAGAGTAATGGAGAAGATACACACAGTTTTCAGTATTAAGCAGAATTAAATGAGCCGTTAAATCCGCCAATTAGGAAGCGACATGTGGCGAAGGCAACAAAAAAATGATGGAGTGAAGAAGGAGAAAGGGCAACGTATAGGAAAAAAAACTACACGCGTCAATCCTACAAAATTTTCAAAATTCCAATTCTGTTAACTGGAACGGGACACATGTCACAGCCTCAGCCATGGGCATTTTAATATATTCCACATACTTCAGTTTTAGTATATCAATATCTATATACTAAAATTGAAGTATGTGGAAAATACTAAAATACCTATGGCTGAGAGCTTGACAACTATCCAATTTTTTGGTTTTTTGGTCAAAATACCCATAGCTAAGAGTTTGACAGCTATCCAATTTTTTTTTATTTTTTGGTCATTTATGCCCCTCCACCTGTTGGTTTGTTTGGTGCCACCTGCCTGTTGTGTTGCCTTTTTTTTTTTTGCCTCGTTGAGATGTTTCCTCTCTCTTCATCTTTTCTTTACACAAAGCCTGAGCATTTTCTGACGCATGTACACCTTTTTTTCCCTAAAATTATTTTATCTTTCCATCTAAACTCACTTTCTCTTTCTCACTCTCTCCGTGGACGTTTCTACTTTCTTTTTCTCTGTGTTCTGAAGAAGTTTTAGAATTTGGTTTTATTTCTCTCTTTAGCCATTTCATCTCATTTTTTCCTTTTTTGTTTTCAGAAGTTTTAACCGTTTCTTTTGGGTTTTTTGTTTGTGTTTCTCTGGTGTTGTAATTTGTAAGTTGTTTATGTGTTTGCATGTGTTGGACATGGATCTTGCTTTTTTGCCTCTTTATTTTGAAGGGAAAAAAGGATTTTTCCTTGCCTACAAATCAGGTTTCGTTTCAGAAATGGATGGGTTTGCTCTTTTTTTGTGTTTAATGTTTAGGGATTTTCATTTTTTTTAAATTATTTTTTACCATTTTTGTGTGCTCCTCACAAACAAAGAACCTTGCATGTATCTGAGAGAGTGAGAGAAGATAGAGAGAATATGAAATGGGTCTCCATCTTCACACTTCTATTTCTCTCCCACTCGCCCCTCACAACCTTCGCAAAAGATGGTAATGTTCCTCTTCTTCAATCTATGTTCTTTCTACCTCTGATGTTTTCAAGTTTTCCTCTTTCGTGCAAAACCGAGAAGTTGTAGGTATGTGGTGATTATCATCCATTTTTTTTTCTTTTCATTTTAACTTTTGTGATTCTAATAACAAGGTTTATTGATGTTTTTATTTATTGTGTTGCTGACTTTATAACTTTATGTTGTTTTTTTGTGGGGAGAGGAATCAACAATAGCAGCAGTGTTCTTTTCACAGACACGGGCAGTAAATGACGCAACAGTAACGTTTGATATATATGATTGTTATGTTGTTTGATATGAAAAATTGTGCATATGAAGTGTTTGTGAAAATTTCTATTGTGACATGTCTCACAAAATTAAATGTTGGGACTTACTGACACTTTCTACCTCTGATGTTTTCAAGTTTTCCTCTTTCGTGCAAAACTGAGAAGTTGTAGGTATGTGGTGATTATCATCCATCTTTTTTTTTTCTTTTCATTTTAACTTTTGTGATTCTAATAACAAGGTTTATTGATGTTTTTATTTATTGTGTTGCTGACTTTATAAATCTATGTTGTTTTTTGTGGTGAGAGGAATCAATAATAGCAGCAGTGTTCTTTTCACAGGCACGGGCAGTAAATGACGCAATGGTAACGTTTGATATATATGATTGTTATGTTGTTTGATATGAAAAATTGTGCATATGAAGTGTTTGTGAAAATTTCTATTGTGACATGTCTCACAAAATTGAATGTTGGGACTTACTGACACTTTGTATGATAAAATTAAAATTATATTATGAAAACAGAGTTTTGGGCCATATAAATCCATATAATATAAGATCGAATGGTTGAACATTTTTCAATAGCAGCCATTGGATCCGTAATAATGGCTTTTCACATGTAGTTGATGACCCATCAATATTATTTTTTAATCTAAATTACAGTTTTACCTGGATAATTTGGGTAATATAGGTTCGTAATAAATGTCAACACACCGATTAGATTAGTGAAGTAAAACTCTAATTCTGATCACAGAATAATACTTTTAGTGTATTTAAATTTTGTCCATATTCCAATATATTTTCTATTTTTTTCCAAATTAAAAAATTGTTTTGTGCTATTATCATGTTTTTTTTTTTTTGGTATACTCATTTACCTTGCTTTTACTATAAGAAAAATAGACTAATTCAAATTATTAGTTTCTTTCCTTCTTCATATGAGCTAATACAATGATACTGTAGACTTTTTTGTATGTGTGTATGTTTTTTCTTCTTCTTTTAGGTTGCTTTAGCATTGATTATTGATGGAAGAACATGATTTATCCCTGTCTTCAAATACATGTTCTATCTCTGGTTCGACCCCACTAGAAACTTCCACGCTTATTCTATCATTTGGAAGCGCCAGCACATCATGTAGGTGATAATAAACAAATATTCAAAATACAAATTTTTGTTTATTAGTAAATAATCTATCAACTAATATTGCAGAGTTCACTTTTCATTGCTTAATTTGCATTCTAGATTATAATATATCTCATATTTATTGCTACTGGATGATACATAAATTAAACAAAACGATGCAGACCTATGTTTTGGAAAATAAAGAAGCACGGATCTACGGAAGATTTCTCAAGCCTTCCTTACATTTGCACATTGCTTAATTGCTCCTTATGGACTTACTATGGAATCATAAAGGCTAGAGAGTACCTCGTGGCTACTGTCGATGGCTTTGGCATTGTGGTGGAGACAATCTATGTTATTCTATTTCTCATATATGCTCCAAAAGGGATAAGGGTATGTAGTATATATTTATTTTTTTTAACAACAAATGTTAATTATTAATATTCTTAGTTTTATTAGCAGAGAAAATCAATATGTACTATATTAATGAATTAATTATATTATAACTATATAAGCCAATTTTTAATTAATTCACCTTACAAAATCCAGTTTATTGTTAAGTGGTGATAGATTAATTTGAATCGGATTTCAGGGTAGAACTCTCATTTTGGCTGTGATTTTGGATGTGGCAATTTCGGCAGTAGCAGTAGTTACTACTCAATTAGCATTGCAAAGAGAAGCTCATGGTGGTGTTGTTGGTGTTATGGGAGCAGGCTTAAACATTGTTATGTATTTCTCACCTCTCTCTGCCATGGTAAGTTTCACTAAATCTTAGCTTGCTATCATTAATTTTCAAAGTTCCATTATATCTCACTATATAATATTTGGAAAATGTTTATCAGGACAAATTCGTTCTAGCACGAAATGTTTTACCACTGCTCACCACCGTTAATTTGCGTCAAAGGATTTGATTACAAAATTGTTCATCTAAACTCAACCAATCACATTTCAGCTTTTGTTTTCTTATAATGTTTGTGCATAAAACTTTCGTGCTACATAGCATTGCTGATAATATTTATACAATTGAATTTATAGATAGATAGTAATTAATACCCATAAGTTTACACACAAATTTAAACTTAGATATATAATTTACCTCTTATCCGACAAAAAATTGATGTGTGATTTGGTTTGTGTTTGTAGGTGCTTAAATTAGTCTTTAAGTTTGAAAACAAGGTCGAATGATGCTGTGAAATTTTTGCCTTAGTTAAAGAGCAAGGATTCTCACTGCACCCTTCAAACAATTATAGCTTTTAGATTTGTATGTGTAGATTCTGTATATGGATTGATCCTCATTCGGTTCTCATTCCTGTATAGTTTATGTCATCTACTCAAACACTGTTTATATCATTGATTTATTTGTATTGCTGCTATATTTTTCTTCTTCTTCTTTATTCATTTTGATATATAGGTTCTGCACATTCTTCCATGTTTTAGTTGGATATATTGGTTCTGCACGGTTTCTTTCATGTTAGAGGATGGCTGATGGAATCCATAAAGATCTTTGTTGCTTTGCGTCTCGGGTATCTCTAAGCCTTATACGAGAACATATACAACATATACAGTAAGATATAATAGATGCTACCAACATATGTAAGATTTCAAAGGTGATATTTTTTTTAAAATTAAAATTACTAGCAATTAACTAATTTCTTTATGTTTCAAAATTGTTCCATTGTTTCACTTGCTTCTTTTTTTTTTTGTTTTTAATGCAGGAGACAATAAGGTTGTCACTTCTTTTTTCTATCTATCCCACCTTGATTGATTTCGGTAACGGATCCAAAAGCTTTGAGATTAGGATTTGATGTGAATTTGATAGCTATTGCATTGCAAGTGAGAATAAATAGTGATACTATTTCCTATATCAGCATGAGTCTTCTATTCTTGCTCTGAATTTCGCTTAACTTGATCTGCTTCTGAATGTAGGCAATTTTTGGTGTATCCCTTCGAATTATTGTTCATATATGGGTCATGAGCAAGAAGGGCCCTCTTTATGTTGCAATGTTTAAGGCAATTGGAATCATCTTTGCAGTCATCATGGGAATTGGCTTTCTTGGTGGCTCTATCTATCTTGGAAGGTATACGTTTCTTTCATGTCTCAATCATAAGAAAAATTGGAGGTGTGTCCACTTATGGACTTATGATTTTATTAATGAGAGCATTTTGTTTTCGTGTGAATGAATGCAATTTAAAAAATACTTTAGTCTAAGGACTACAATTATGAAAGGGGGACCTTTTGTTTGCATGTGTGTGAATGCAACTTAAAAATATTTTAATCTTAGAAGGAATACAATTATGTAACTATGGTTTTGTTTATGTACAGTGTGCTTGGAGCAGCCATAGCGGTTATTGGTTTTTATGCTGTTATTTGGGGGAAAAGCCAAGAGCAAGCAAAGGAAGAGTGTGAAGTCTATGATGACTCGGAATCATACTCGCCGTTGTCCCTCTTTTGGAGAACAAGAGAATGGAGGAATAAAATCATAGCAATCATTTAATTTCTCTAGCTTCAATATAAATGTCTCATGTAATATTTTGAAAACAGATTGCATTAATAAAAAAAATTAGTCATAGTTCGATTGATTTGAAACCTTAGTCTAATTTTCTAACAAGATAATAACAAATAAACAGCTTGAAACACACAACCAACTTATAGTTTGATCAATAAAAAATAATGGGTGGGAAAGAAAGTAAGAATTTTATCAGACATGCTATTTTTCCTGCATTTCACATTCACAATGCATTATTTAATATCTATTTGGCTCAATGTCAGAGAATAAGAATGGGCCATTTTTCTAGCCACTTTACAATATCCTATTGTTGTTTATATATATTCTTTTCTCTATCATGGAGAAGACCCCAAGACATGTAAAATCTATATCTATATCTATATCTATTTATATGATCGATATAATATAATATATGTAGCTCCGAGACATTGACGAAATAGAAACATCATCTCTCGCTCCTAAGTTGTACATTTTTTTTGCTACATAATTAGTACGATACAATTCAATAAAAAATTAAAATTGATTTCTTACATGATTCAATGATTAATTCGTAATTATCAATAATGCAGGTTTGATAACTTGTTGTCTACCGTGCGTCACCTTTGGCCAAATTACAGAAATTGTGGATGAAGGGTGTAGTAGTAAGATCAGCGAAATAAGAAATAAACAAAATATTATGTATAATTGCTATTTTACAATATATGTTGTATTGATCATATATAAGTTAGTTTGATCTGTGAGAGTGAAAGAGAGTTTCATATTGCAATGTAGTTTTCCCTTTTCCGGATGAAAATGAAATCATCAAGAGGGTGTTTGTGTCACTTGATTACGATACTTAATGAGTTACAATTAAATTGAAAACTCATGTTTTGGTAGACTGGATGTATAAAATAGGATATGTCAAGTAGTTTTTCTTTTTTTAGTGGGGTTTGAAAATTTTTATATAAAAAGAATAAAGGGTTAGTCACCTTTTTCTTTTTCAGTTAATTAATAATGTTTCTATTTTTATCTTGCTGATTGCTTCCTGCATTTTTATTTACATAATATATTTCTGATTTTCTGTGTATTTTAGTTATTTATCTTTATATTTATGGGTGAAAAAAAATTATACTCTGAATTCCTTATTTATTGTAATTGAAAATACTCTATCAACTTTAATGCTGAGATTCACACAGGAGACAAATCACGTTGGTAGTGCAATGAAAAATAGAAAATTTCTTTACTTTCTCTTTTTGTATTTAATTAATTGATTAATTAATTATATTATTATTATGTGTTATCATTATTATTTAGTTATTATTGTTTGTTTCATGTTTTTTCACGGGATTTTAAGACATTAGTGTTCTTCTCATTTTTCACGTGAATTTTTTTTGGTGGTGAAGTGAATGACAATGAGAAAAATCCCATAGGAATGGTGGTGAGACCTATTCTTTTGCATTCTTTTAAATTTAAGTTGTTAAGACAATGCAGTTAATAGAACATGAACATGAATTTGAAATTGATAATTTTTCTCTTATTGCACGTAATTAGAGGAAATAGTGTGGTCATTGTTGAGATGTTTGAAATTCAAGTGTTTAAATGTAAATTAACAATTGTTATGTGACCTGACAAATGTAAATATGGAGTAATTTATATTATAATTGACATGTTGTCATATATTTATAAAAAAAAAGTTATTTGACTTATTTGAAATTTCAATTCTCAATTTAATTACACTTTCTTTTTACTTTTTATCCCTTTTAATTTTAAACATTTATTTTGTTTATTATGTTTGAGCCTTATAAGATTCATCTTAATATAGTCTGTTAATTTTGTCTTCTAAAACAATTGTTTTGCATGAACATCAAGTTTTCTTATTCGAGTGATCTATGCGTATGCACATGTTTTAAATTCGCATAAACACTAACCTTTGAAATCCCTAAATCAAGGGACTCATACGTATGCACGGGTTTCAAATTCACATGAACATCAACCTTTGAAGTTTGGTTAATGAGTGAACCGTGCGTATGCACAAATTATTGACCAGTAGATATTGATTAGCCATAAGGAAAATTACAGAGTTCAACATCAAAGTCTCAAATTAAAATTTCTACTATATACGACTCTTCCTTCTTTTTTGGCGAAAACTACGAAAATTAAATCCCACAAATAAAATATTTTCATTTTCCACAGCCATCTATCATTTTCAGAAACGTTCGCATCTTCCAGCAGAATCTTCAATTTCCAGCATCTACCAATATACGGCCAATAACAATTACAAATTAAAATCCCTACTTACCCATCATAAAAAGAAAAATCTACAAAATTAAAAAAAAAACCCAAAACAAATAAAATAAATTACAAACAAAATCATCATCATCTTTTTTTCTTCTTCTAAGTCACACGTAATTTCAATTGAAGATAATACTGTCGGGGCCGAATTAATCGTGATCGTAATCATTCATCAGTGGTGGGTGTGGACGACGCGTTGGGCCCAACCTTCCTCAGCTGAATCCCATGCTTGTGCGACTCATCATCCTCATAAGCATAAGCAAATCCTCCATGACGGGTAAGATCCATCCCCGCAAGCTCATCCTCGGAAGAAATCCTCAACAATTTCAATTTATTCAACCCCCAAAACAAGGGTCCCATGGTCGCACTCACCCACCCAACAATAACCAAAATCTGAATCACGTGCGCCGCCAGCAACTTCCCTCCACCCCTCATGAACAACCCGTGCGCCCTCCCCTCCCCATAAACCTGGCTCACATACTCCTTTTTCGCGAACAGCGCCGTGAATATCACCCCCCACGCGCCACACCCACCGTGTAACTGCGCCGCTTCCAAAGGATCATCGAACTTAACCTTCTCTGCTAATTTGTTGCACGCTATCAGAACCACTGAAGCGACAAAACCACACACGATGGCTGCCCATGGCTCAACGACGGAGCAGCCGGCTGTTATGGCGGCGAAGCCGCCTAACAGCCCGTTGCAGACATCGGTCACGTTCCAATGACCGGATATCATCCGTTTCCCGAAGAGAGTGGTCAACGCAGCAGTTGACCCTGCAAGGGTAGTGGTGACCGCGGTTCTCCCAACCGCGCTCCATTGACCGTAGTAAGTTCCTGAGTTACCGTAGGAAACTAGGATTTTATTAAATGAACCAGGGTTAAATCCGTACCAACCGAACCAAAGCATGAAGGTCCCCAGGACTACTAAGGACGCGCTGTGGCCTCTGAGGGCAACGGCGCGTCCCGCGTGGTCGAAGCGTCCGATTCTCGGGCCTTCTATCAGTGCGCCCCAGAAGCCGGCTACTCCACCAACCATGTGGACTACGCCGGAGCCGGCGAAGTCTATCACGCCGGTGGAAAATAGCCGGTCTCCGGGGGAAATGGCAGAAGCCCAGCCGTCTGCGGACCAGAACCAGTGGGAGACGACGGGGTAGACGAAGCCGGTGAGGAAGGAGGAGTAGATGAGATAGGCCACGAACTGTGTGCGTTCGGCGATGGAGCCGCTGGTGATGCCGGCGGCGGCGATGGCGAAGGCCCATTGATAGAGAAAGTTGCTGTAGTCGAAGCTTTGGGAGGGGAGTTCCTTGAGGCCGAAGAAGTGTTTGCCAATGAAGCCGTTGGAGGGGGAGCCGAAGGCGAAGGCGAAGCCGAAGAGGTAGTAGAAGAGGCCGCCGGCGGCGGCGTCGAGGACGTTGGTGAGCATGATGTTCATGGTGTTCTTGGCGCGGACGGAGCCGGCGCAGAGCATGGCGAAGCCGAGCTGCATCGAGAAGACGAGGTAGGCGGAGAAGAGGAGGTAAGTGTTGTCGACCGCGAAGGCCGTGTCGACGAACTTGTTGTCCACGGCGGTGAACCGGTCGCAGATGAAGGAGGCGGCGGCGGCAGCGTTTGTGGTATTTGGGCCCAGGAGTTGGGCAAGTTGGACGGCGGGACAATCTGGCAGCGACATGGTTATTGGTTGTGCCGCGACCGAAGAAGGTGGTCGAAACGACGGCGTTTGAGGTGGGAGAAGGGAGAGGAAAAGGGTTGGGCGCGGTGTTTAATTAGGGTAGTGTGAACTGTGAAGTGTGTATATATAGAGAAACTGAGAAAGTGGGGACTATGGAAGTCAAATTGTGTGCGCTATCGAAGTGGGGGAGGAGAGAGAGAGAAAGAAAGTGGACTTTTCAAAGGTTCACATTCGTGGAATATAAAAGTTGGAATCACGGTTTCTTTAATTTTTCTTTAACTTTTTACCCACTCTATTCTATAAGTATTTGTTTTTTTTTTTTTTTTGTAATTATTATATCTATACATTGAATTAATCTTCTACTTATTCTACTTTAATTACGTTCCTCTCTCTATATAAACTAAAATAGATATTTTGATAAGAATATTTTTAAATTTATTCTTTAACGGGAACACTATTTTAAAAGACTTTTATTTAGAATATCTTTATAATTTTATCTTCTTAACTTTTTTTTTTTATCTCTTTCAATCTATAATTTTCAATATCTTCCGTTCTAACTTAAATTATCAATAACTAAAATCAACATTATATCACAAAACAAATTATATATCATAAATTTCAAATATAATTTATATGTTAAAAATATTTATTTATTAAGACTTTTAATTATAGTATATTTTTATAGTTATAAGTATTTATTGATTATAAATTTTAATTATTTAAAATGAACATTTATTTTGGACAGCAAACACGCTAGAATAATAGTTATTTACCATATTTTTTCTTGTTTCCCCCCTCTATTCCTTGTGCTTAATCACTCCAATTTTTCTATACCTTTAATGAGAGGACAATATCTCTTGTTTAATTTTTGTTTTTTCTTCTAATTATTTAAAAAACTATATCAAATGTTATTTATAACAATAATGAGGGAAATATCTCTCTTTGAGGTGTAGTCCCATTTTTTAGAGTTTATAGCTGCACAATTTATACATTTTAATTCTTATGAGAAATTACTCATTTTAATTCATATACATACAATGTTGAACACATTTTGGTTCCTACATGTACATAGATTAAAACAAGTAATTTTTAAGTATAAGAACTGAAAGTAATGATTATACAAATATAAAAGTTAAGTTCATTCGCTTATTTCTAATGTTTACTTCCAAGTTCCTAGTTTGATTATTTTTTTTTAAGTAGTATATCTTTGTTAATATAAATAAAATTTCTAAGTTTTATAATGAAGAACAAATTAAAAAATAGTGGTAACATATTTTTTCAACATACATTTTATTATTTATTAGTAATATTTATTAAAATAATAAATTATATAAGCTAAGTACCATTCTGTTGCTCTTTTGTATTTGTGTTTTCAATCTAATAAAACAATGAAGAGATTTGGGATGGGAGACGTAATTTTATAATATTATTTTCTGGTTTGAATCTTTTGTTTTGGAGCTATGGCCGTACGGGCACTGCTAACCTGATGCAAATATGACATCTTGATCTCGTTCTATTGAAAATTATTAATTTATTATGATAACTTAATATTTTTTTTTATGTGACAGTTGTAACAAATTATTGATTATTGATGTCTAAAATCAAAACTTAAACAAAACAGGAAAAAGTTTCATGAAACCTTTGAAGCGTAGATTCGAATATAATTTTTAAAATAAAACATGCTGAAGAAGTTGTATTAATTTTAATTCAATTTCAAAATAGTTTTACATCTATTATTAAAATCAAAATTTTTTTAATTTGTTTTTAGTTTTAAAAAATACATTCTAATTATATCACCACCACACCTTATTGTTGCCACCTCTACCACTACCATTATCACACTATTGTCACGACCATCATCGTCGTTACTATTTAACCATTACTTCCACCACCACCATTGCACTTTGCTTCCACTGTCACGACACCACTGTCATCGTCACCATCACCATTGTTGCTGTTGGATCAAGTGACCATGAAATAATTAAGAAGGGGATGAGGGTTGAACTAATTATTAATTTGCCTTGACTAATTAAAAAACTTATCCTTCTTAATGTTACTAGATTTAATTAGACTTTTACTACTAAGTTAAGAAAGTAAGGAACAAGAACAGAAATTTAACCAAAAGTAAAAGCGGAAATTAAAAGTACATAGCGGAAATTAAAGAGTGTAGGGAAGAAGAAGACAAACACAAGATTTATACTGGTTCGGCTACAAACTGTGCCTACATCCAGTCCCCAAGCAACCTGCAAAGTCTTGAGATTTCTTTCAACCTTGTAAAAACCTTTATAAGCCAAAGATCCACAAGGGATGTACCCTCCCTTGTTCTCTTTGAAAAACCAAGTGGATGTACCCTCCACTTGAATTGATCCAAAAGAGATGTACCCTCTCTTGTTCTCAGTATAACAATCCTCAAGTAGATGTACCCTCTACTTGTACCACAAAGGATGTACCCTCCAATGTGTTGGGACAAAGAATTCTCAGGCGACTAGTCCTTTGAATCTTTGTAAGGGGAAACAAAAGATATCTCAGGCGGTCAGTTCTTTGAAATCTTTTTCTTAAGGGGGAGGAAAGAATCAAAAGAATTCTCAGGCGGTTAGTCCTTTGAATCTTTTGTAAGGGAGAAGAGAGACACAAAAGAATTAAGGCGGTTAGTCCTTCTATTCTTTTGGCAAAGGGAGAAGAGAATGAAAAAGATGAATAGCACAAGTTTTTGAACAAAGAACTTTTCTTGGAAGAGAAAGTGTTGATAAAAAACTTTTTGAAAGATGAAGAGAAATGAATCAGAAATTTTTGTAGAAAGATATTGAAAGATTGATTGAAAGATGTTGAGAGATGATGTTGAAAAAAGATTGAAAGATAGATGATTTATGATAATACAAATTCATGCCATGGTCACATATTCATAATCTCTTGATGACTCAAGTCAAAGTTTGTGACTCTTGGAAATTTCTTTAAAAC
This sequence comes from Glycine max, assembly GCF_000004515.6. Taxonomy (NCBI): domain Eukaryota; kingdom Viridiplantae; phylum Streptophyta; class Magnoliopsida; order Fabales; family Fabaceae; genus Glycine; species Glycine max. Next base: position 31,077,989 of record NC_038256.2, on the reverse strand, counting down.
TAGTTACTTAAAAAAGTTATGACTTTTGAAAAAATCTTCAGAAACAAGTCATTTGAAGAATTGTGACTTTTGGAAATTTATTTTTCGAAATCAGTCACTGGTAATCGATTACCATTAAGGTGTAATTGATTACACATCAACAGATGTGACTCTTCATTTTGAATTTTGAAAATTAAAACGTTTAGAGGCTCTGGTAATTGATTACAAGTATTGTGTAATCGATTACACAAGTTTAAAATAATTTGAAAATATTTAAACATAAGTTGTAACTCTTGAAATTTGAAATCTTAACGTTTTAAAACACTGGTAATCGATTACTACCTTCTGGTAATCGATTACCAAAGAGTAAAACTCTTTGGTAATGATTTTGTGAAAACTTCTTGTGCTACTCAATGTTTTTGAAAAAAACTTTTTTAGTACTTATCTTGATTGAGTCTTCTCTTGATTCTTGAATCTTGAATCTTGATCTTGATTGTTCTTGAATCTTGATTATTCTTGAATCTTGATTCTTTGAAACTTGATTGTTCTTTGAATCTTGAATCTTTGAAACTTGATTGTTCTTTGAATCTTGAATCTTTGGAATTTGCTTAACTCTTGATTCTTTGGCATTATCAAAATAACCTTGGAAGATATTGCTTCCACAGTTGCCACCACCATTTCATTGCCTCTATCGTCGTTGTCACCGCTGCTACCATTATTTCACCCCACTGTTGTTGTCGTTGACACCACCACCATTTTATCTCTGCTACCACCATCATTCTGTCGCCTCCATCGTCGTTATCATTGTCATTGTCACTATTCCATCCCACCACCACCCATAATTTCAATAATCAAACCAATGATTGACCAAGATAAGGCATTCAGTTTGTGTCAATGATCGAACCAATAGGTCACTAATTGACTTACATGACATGTTCTTTATTAGAAAAAATTAAAATTTTATACCCAATCTTAATTTATCCACAATCCTCCCCTTGGATGTGACCCGACTTAGGTTAGTGGGTCATCAGTTTAACTGCAAACCTGATCGGATAGTACTAGGTTGCACCAGGTTCAATGCATGATTAATATGATAGGTAACCTGGTCATGGTCGAACCGACAAGCATAAGAATTCCACCGTTACTACCGTCACCATCCCCATCCACCACCACCACCACCATCGCTGCCGCCACTATTCCTCTCTCATCATTGTTGTCACTACCACCACCACCATTCCACTAGCATCACTATTATCACCACCACCATCACGGTTGTCATTATTTCATAGTAGAGTGAGATAAGATAAAAAGATTGACTAATTTTATTTATCTTTAATTTGTAACATCTTTTTAAAAACTAGAAAGAAGGAATAAATCAAAACTCAAAACTGATTTTGATTTTTTAAAATTTCAAAACTAAAAATGAGAAACTATCCCGAATGGGGCTTCGATATTTAGTTCCTATATTTTTACAACGATTAGTATTTTATTAATTGTCTGTCAATATTTTAGTCCCTCTAAATTTGTTGTCTATTTTTAACCCCTCATTTATTTTTATTACTCAAAATTGGTACCAATATAAAATATATAAGGAACTAAAAATGGAAAAAACAAGGATTAGTTTTTAAAAATAAAAATAAATGAAAGACTAAAAATGGACAATTTTTTTGTTGGTTTGTAGGGACCAATCTCTATAATGTCCTACAGATCAACATCTTGAGATTCCAGAAACAACGACATTCTTTCTTTCTAGTAGTAGAAATCTTTTCAATCAATCAAAGCCAAGAAACCTATTGGTTGAAGCACCTTCAGGTATAAATATTGTTGGAGCATGTTCAACCATCACTTCTTCCAAGATCTTTCTTTCACGTTGCAAAGTGTGCTTAGCCCTGAGAGTTAAGTTCCAATACCAATTAAAGTGACAAAAATACCCCAAGAATGAGAGGTTGAATTGTGTTTTTCACAAATTTTAATTCCTTTCTAATATAAGTTCAAGAAGAGATAGTTTAGAATGAAGAATTGTTCTAAGCTCATAACAAAAATCCAAACAGTTATGGAAAAAGGTTTTGGTAGTTTAGAGCTTTATTTCAAAAGATGTGTTTGATTGGAAATACTATGTTGAAAGGATTTAGTTCTAAGTTCATTTATAAAAGTGTTAACTTGACTTAAAAGACTTATGAAAACAATTAACATATCACAATACAAAAATCAATGCTGAGAGAGAAAAAGAGAAAGAAGATGGTGTACAATGATTTTATACTAGTTCACCCCAACCTTAGGCTACTTCAGTCCTCACCCTTCAAGATATGATTTCATTAACACAATCAACCACTATTGGACCAACAAACCATTGGATTTCAACAACCTGCCAGCAAGCCCACTAGACTTCACACCTAGCCACAGCTAGACCAGCTATATCACTAGTTACAACCTTTGTCAGCCATTTGCTGGAGGATTGGAAACCTGAGGATTTAAATAGATGGTTGATGCAGAATATAGATATGTTAGGGCTTAGCTTACTGAAACTACTCTTGATGCAACGTTAATGATTTTTCTCTATTTAATCTTATTTTAATTACCATTCACATCTACTTATATACTTTAGCCATGATTCCTCACATGAAAGAGCCTAATTTACTTAATTCCTCTCATAATCCCTTATAGATAAACTAGTAGAATTGCATTATTGATGGAGATGCATACAACAAGCTAAATAATACCATTCTACCCCTAGAGATTAATTATTTAGATGCCTTTCTCCAGTTCTTAAGAGATGAACATTTTCCAATGCCTAAACCCTAAAACATAACATGAATATGGGTGATCAAACCACAAACATGAAATTAAGCACAAAAAAGAAGCAATGAAATTGAAATAATCTTAAATATATAGTAAGAGTCACTACATCAAGAGTGTTTGGTTGCTAAACTCCCAATAATGGGTGATTTAGCAATGAAAGGCTTACAATTGCAAAAAGGGTGAAGAGGAGTGAAGAAATGGAGAAGAATAGAGATGAAGGGACGAAATGGCTCCTAATGATTGATTCTCCTTCTTCTTGCATGATCCATAGCCTGTGCTCTCTGTGGGAAGCAAAATAATTTTGTGAAGAACTCCTTTCATATGTTCCCCATTTTCCCCTTCTTTAAAACGCAGCTTTGTGCTGTTATTTTTCGCGACCTCGCGCTAAGCGCTACTTCTCTATGTTGAGCGAGGAGTAAGTGGTCACGCGCTAAGGGCACGACTCGCGCTAAGTGTGCCTTCACATGACATCAAGCTCTCCATGTGGCTTCTTTGCGCTAAGTGAGTGTTGTCCGCTAAGCGACTGCGTCACGCTAGCACATATGGTGCGTTGAGTGAGAGTCTCCAAATCTTCAACTTCTCTTCCAAGCTTTATTTTGTGTTTCTACAACAAATACACCACCAAAACAATATAACTTTGCCAGTTTAAGCACCTACTAGACAAAATTCAGATGGTGTCAAATTCCTAACGATTTACACAAAAAGAAGCAATAAAAGAGGGAAAATTTGACACCTTTTCTATAATTCAATTATAAAGTATACTTATGCACAACAGTTATCAAACTCCCCCAAATTTAAGGCTTTGCTTGTCCTCAAGCAAAAGTAAACTAACTACACTAAGTTAGATTAATGACAATGTTCAGAATGTACCAACCACAATACATGAGATAATTGGATAACATTTCAACAACTTCGATTGCCAACTCTCAAGTTCACCCTTATCAAAATATCATGATAGAGGCATGCAATAATGCCCTTGGAGATAAAATAGGTTAGCAAGTATGACAAGCATCAATGGGGATCAACCATGCTTCATTCCTCACAAGGATGGTGTTTCCCTCAAGCACACAAGTGTCTTGGTTATGAGTGTTTCAATCACAACAACTGAAAGTAAAATTCCCAACTTTTCACATCATCTCATTCAATGCAATCATACATACACAATGTGGACCACTAAGGTCTTTATTAAGCTTGTAATGTGGCCGAGCTAACAAAGAAATCATGGTTTTTCTCGGATTCCAAGCTTAGGTTTTATGAGAGCATTCACCCATTCCTCATTTTCTTGACAAACCATAAACCATTTTCCACAGCCCCAACCTTATTGTTTTGCTACACTTAACAACACACATAATTTATTTGGCACATAGTTGCTTCCAGCTCCTATTTCTCAAAATGAATAAAAGTTTCTCTCTTTCTCTTTTTATGCATAGTTAATCAGTAATACTGGAGCAATTTACTACATATTACAACTCACATTAGCTGTGTGCTGTTATTAATGTCCCTACAACAAAAATTTACCCAAGACAATCCACCAAATTTGGGACAAACTTGTCTTGATCCATGAGTGCTCTCCTATAACCTAAGATAGGGTATACATAACATCATTTGCATTCAGCTCAGGTTTCAACAATAATTTCATTCACATTAGGCTCAACATGGTGCAAGGGATTCATTCATTCACTAGTGATAGGGTAGCTATTTGGCTAAGTAGCTGAAATTAAATAAACAACAGGGCCTTGATCATCTTCACATCATGTACGCATTCCAACAGTTCAAGAATCACACAAAATTGGGAAATTAAAATTAGTCATTCTATCATAGTTAAGGTTCACACAACTCACCCGATACTATGAAGCATTCAGTTCATCATTCCATGATTTCCTATTAGACATGCTAGCCACTTCACTCATGCGCATTTAATTCACACCCTATTACTCACAATGACACATTCTTACGCAATTTATCTCACTCATGCGGTCGATTCAACCAAACATGTTGCAACCAATCAATAATTACCTAAGTATCTATCATGCATCAAACTAAATTAAAACTATTAAATAACTGAAATTAAACTGCCATAAATGCAAGAAAATAAAATAAAGATAAAAATTAAAATAAAATAAATAAGGAAAAATAAATAAAAGTCCTGATCAAGAATGAGCCTTAGTCTTGAGTAGGCCAAGGATCCCAAGCTCCCAGGGCGGCAGGGATGTATGCAACATAATCATCATCAGCACTGGCATCTATGTCACTACCCTCAGCATCATCTCTAGCGCCAGAGGTGTCAGCCCCCCCCCTCCAATAGAGAGAAGCTGGACCCCTGGCCAAGCGACCTGCTCTAAGAAGGTCTCTAGCGTAATCAGTGGCAGCTGAAGGGAATGCTGGAGAGCTGGTGAAGGCTCTAAATGACCAGGTACTAGCCATGGTGGAGGCTTTGCATCATCAGAATGAGTTTCTCTGGTTGGGACGAAGGAAGAGAAGGCTAGCCGGTGGGAGAATGAAAGATGACTGGAGGAGGGGCGACTGGTGGGGTGTTTGGCGTGGCTCGGTGTTAAACAAATGGCCTCAATAACTTAAGAGGGGGGGGGGGGGGGGGGGTGGGGGTGAATTAAGTTTAAAAAATTTTTCCTAACAAATTTTAATTCTCTCTTTAAAAGGAATATGCAGACTTAATATGCAGAAAAGAAGTAATGAACAATTTACTTGATTCTTCTTTAAATATGCAAAGTAAAATTAAACTGCAACAAAGTAAAAGAGTTTAGGGAATAGAGAATTGCAAACTCAGTTTTATACTAGTTCAGCCAGACCCTGTGCTTACATCCAGTCCTCAAGTAATCTACTTGAGATTTCCACTAACTTACCCAGGGATACCCTTCCCTTGTGTTCAGAGAACTTTACAAATCAAGAGGCCCATTGTCTCTGGATTAACAATTGATTGCTTTGAAGTACAGGAGATTGTTTTTCTCTCTTTTAAAGAAGAATGATACAACTTGAAGAACTTATAAGAATCCTTAATGATTTTGCAAGTGTTTCACCAAAGGTTTTCTTGTGAGAGGATAGGACAATGAATGTTCTGAAAAACTCTGAAGAATTTTGAATACAAGTCACATATTTATAGGCCTTTGGTGACCTTTCAAAAAACTTGTGAAGAGTTGTGACTTTTCAGAGTTATTTTTGAAATTTCCTCACTGGTAATCAATTACAGGTATGTGGTAATCGATTACACAGTTATTTTGAGGAGTTATGACTCTTCAATTTGAATTTCAAAACTTTTCATGACTGGTAATCGATTCAAAACTTTTCATGACTGATAATCGATTACAACTTTTTAAATTTCAAATTCAAACTTTTCTAAAAGTTGTTAAAACCATTTTTGCTTCTAGTAATTGATTACAGCCTCTGGTAATCAATTACTAGAGAGAAAAACATATTTTTCAAAAATGAAATATTTACTTAAAACTTAATAAGATATTTGAAAGCTTAACTTTTAAGTCCAAACCTTTGCAACCTCTTTAAGAGATTCTTTTAACATATAAAGGACTATTTGTAAATCGTTTCTCTTGATTTCCTAATCTTGACTTGAATCAACGTTTGAATAGCTTTAATCTTTCGGCATCATCAAAATCTTCATACAGCATATGCACTTACAATCTCCCCCTTTTTGATGATGACAACAATATGAAAACAAAATAACCAATATACAATTTGCAATACGTGCACTTACCCTTACTCCCCCTTAAAGTTGCAATTTATGGCCTCGTTTTAAATAAGATCTACCCTTTAATTTCTCTCCCTCTTTGGCAACATCAAAAAGCCAAAAAGGCTGGAGATAATATAAAAAACTAGAAAAAAATAGCTAGAGCAAGCATCACAATCAAATAAAAAAAAAACTAATCATCAATTGCTAAACAAAAACTAAATATCAAAGCAAAGCATAAACCAACCAAATGCTAAATATCCGAAGCATAAACCAACCAAAATGCGAAATAACTAAAAGCCAAATACAAGGCAGGAAAAGTAAAATATCTAGAAAAGTAAGAACATAAAATACTAGAAATGTCTAAGAATCCACAGGGGGATCAAAGCAACGCCGGATGAAGCTCATGTTGTATTCAAGACGCATGATACAGGAGTCCATGGCATCGAAGCGATCGCCGACATAAGCTCGAAGATCCCGTAGCTCAGTGAGGACTTTAGTCAATAAGGAGGAAGAGGTATCTCATTGCGGTGGTGGAGACGGTGTGCATTCATTGGGAATGAGAGGTGGTAGGTCTTGCTTATGCACCCATTGACCATCCATATTTTTTCGGTATCCGAAAGAAGTAACAGCACCAACACCAATAGCAAAAGATCTTTTAACCTTAACAAAAGGTTCATCCTTTAAAGGAACATTGAAATGCTGAAGAAACAAGGTAACAAGATGAGGATACAGAAGAGGTGCATTGGCCCATAATGCCTTATGCACTCGGTACCTAACAAGATGGGCCCAGTCAATTTGACGACCGGTTTGAAAAGCCCATAACAAGATTGAATCCTCCTCAGAGACTTGAGCAAGATTGGTGGACTTGGGAAGCAGAACTCGACAAAGGACATAATGCATGATGCGACACTTAATGGTGAATGACCCAGCAAGCAATCTACCGGTCATATCAGCATGGTCATTGTAGACCATTTTACAAGCATCATGACTAGAATAGACATGCTTCCAGTCATCAACTAAAGTGTCCTCAAAAGGAACACCCTAACTGCTTAGTTTAGTCAGAGAATAAAATAGAGATTGATAAATAACAATAGGGATTTGATGCACCTCAGAAAAAATGACTCCATCCTGAATTTTCAGATTATTGTAAAAGACTCTAACTAATTTAGGATAATATGGCAATTTCAGAGACATAAACTCAACTAATTAGAATATTGAAACACTTGATAACAATCAAAGGTTTCACCATCAAATAATTCTACATCTAAATACTTAGGATCGAGAATGACACAATTGGAAAATTGGGAATAATACCTTTGATGCTGGTCATAAGAAGAAAACAGAGTTAATGACTCGGGAGATGAAAAGGAAGGAGGATTTGGTGTTGGTGAGTCACCGGATGTGCCGTGGCGGCATTGGCCTGCAGCAGTAGTGGTGGAGGAGGATCCCTTTCTTTTCTTCGAGGATTCTGCCATTTGAGCTTGTTTCTGCAAATTCTGATTGGTGGGCTTTGTAGAGAATTGAAAAAGAAGAAATTTAAGCTTTGTTTGAAGTAATTTGGGCAAGAAACAAGAAAGTTATGGAGATTTGAAGTTTGGAGAGGGAGTGGCGCCATCAAGGAGAGTGAAAGAGAAGTGGGCTGCACAAGGAGAGAGAAAAATGCAGTATTTATAGACAGGGATAAGCTGTAATCAATTATAGTCCATGGTAATCGATTATAGGCTTAACTTGTAACCGCCCTAACCTCTCTGGTAATTGATTACAACCTATTGAAATCGATTACAAGATCCTATTCTATGGTAATCGATTACAGGGAGTGATAATCGATTACCAGACCCTAAAATCATAGATTTTGCATTAAAACTAATTATTTCTCTCTCACAAAACCTACACATTCAGTATAACATTCGTCAACAACAATCAACAATCAAAGTATACAATCAAAATACACATCAAAACTCTCAAACACATTCATCAAAGACAATAAAAAATTTACAAGAACAATCATCAACAACAATCAACAATCATTATAACTATCAAAACATAATCATTCAAGACAATCAAAATTCAAGCAAAAACAATCATTAACCTTCAGTCAACAATAATCATGAAAAGCAAACACAATCAAGAAGGAAAATCAAAAGTTTTTAATAATCATAAGAAAAGAAAATAGTAAACAAACAAATTAACTATTTATCTAAGTCATTGATATCTAGAAGTCCTAATTCTCTTCTAATAGCAAAGAAGGTTTCTTTGGGGAGAGGTTTTATAAAGATATCAGCTAACTGATTCTTTGTGTCAACGAATTCTAGTACACAACCCTTTTTTGAAAATGATCTCTCAAGAAATGATGCCTAATCTCAATATGCTTGGTTATTGAGTGCAAAACAGGATTTTTGGATAGGTTTATTGCACTTGTGTTATCACATCGAATGTGAATATGATCAAGAATTAATCCATAGTCAGAAAGTTGTTGTTTCATCCAAAGTATCTGTGCACAACAACTATCAGCAGAAATATATTCCGCTTCAGTATTGGATAAAGCAACACTATTCTGTTTCTTACTATGCCATGAAACTAGAGTAAAGCCAATGAAATGACATGTTCCACTAGTACTCTTTCTATCATTTTTGCAACCGGCAAAATCAGAATCAAAGTATCCTATTAGATTACAAGTGGAATTTTTAGGATACCATAATCCGATTAATAGTGTCTAATAGATATCTCATGATTCTCTTAACAGCACTAAGGTGAGCTTCTTTGGGATTTGCTTGAAATCTTGCACACATACAAACACTAAACATTATATCAGGTCTACTTGCAGATAAATAAAGAAGAGATCTGATCATACCTCTATATTTCTTAATGTCTATTGACTGACTGGTTTCATCCTTATCCAGATAGCAAGCAGTACTCATTGGAGTAGCCATGTGTTTAGCATTTTCCATCCCAAATTTGTGAATCAGGTCTTTGCAATATTTTGATTGACTGATAAATATTCCATTCTTTGTTTGCTTGATTTGTAGTCCAAGAAAAAAGTTTAACTCACCCATCATTGACATTTCAAATTCATTTTGCATATCTTGAGAGAATTATTTGCAAAGAGAATCATTAGTTGACCCAAAAATGATATCATCAACATAGATTTGTACTAAGAGTATATAATTTAACTTTATTTTAATAAAAAGGGTAGTATCAACCTTACCTCTTGAAAAAACCTTTTCTAAAAGGAATTGACTCAGACGTTCATACCAAGCCCTAGGGGCTTGTTTTAAACCATATAAAGCCTTTTTCAGTTTAAAGACATGATTAGGCTTTTCTGAGTTTTCAAAGCCAGGGGGTTGATCTACATATACTTCTTCTTAGATAAAGCCATTTAAAAAGGCACTTTTCACATCCATTTGGTAAAGTTTAAAGTCCATTATGGATGCAAAGGCTAATAACATTCTAATGGCTTCTAATTTGGCTACTGGAGCATATGTTTCCTCATAATCTATTCCTTCTTCCTGATTATATCCTTTGGCTACTAGTCTAGCCTTATTTCTAATTGCTATTCCATGTTCATCTAATTTGTTTATAAATACCCATTTTGTTCCTATAGCTGGATGATTATCAGGCTTCTCAACTAATTCCCAAACTTTATTTCTTTCAAACTGATTTAACTCTTCTTGCATAGCTATAATCCAGTGTTTTATCAATTATGGCTTCTTTTAAATTTTTAGGTTCAATCAAAGAAACAAAAACCATATTATTGCAAACATCTTTAAGAGAGTGTCTAGTTGTTACCCCTTTTGATATATCACCGATGATGTTGTCAAGAGGATGGTATCTACAAGTTCTCCACTCTCTTGGAAGATTTGCACTTGTTTTTGTTTCATCAATTTGAAAGTCTTCATCATTTCCCTTTCCTTTTCTTTTGTGCTCTTCACCATGAATATGCATACCTTCTAAAGAATCTGAAATATCATGTAGAGTATCATTTCTTGACAAAATTGGGTTAGTTTCATCAAAAGAAACATGGATAGATTCTTCAATAATCAAAGTTCTTTTGTTATAAATTCTAAATGCTTTACTGTGTAGGGAATAGACAAAGAATATACCTTCATCAGATTTTGCATCAAACTTACCTAAGTTGTCTTTGCCGTTGTTTAGCATAAAACATTTACATCCAAACACATGAAGATGAGAAATATTTGGTTTTCTTCCGTTACATAATTCATATGGAGTTTTCTTCAAGATTGGTCTAATTAAAGCTCTATTCATGATGTAACATGCAATATTTACAACTTCAGCCCAAAAATATTTAGGAAGAATTGTATCATTAAGGAAAGTTCTGGTTATCTCTTCTAAAGATCTATTTTTCTTCTCAACAACTCCATTTTGTTGAGGAGTTCTAGGTGCAAAAAAATTGTGTTCAATGCCATTTTCATCACAAAAAGATTCAAAATCCTTATTTTCAAATTCTCCTCCATGATCACTCCTAATAGATGAAATTTTGAGATTTTTCTTATTTTGAATAATTTTAGCAAGTTTCTTGAAAGCATGAAAAACATCTCTTTTATGAGTGAGAAATAATGTCCATGTAAATCTGGAGTAATCATAAACTATAACAAGAGCATAGTAGTTTCCTCCAAAACTCATAGTTCTAGAGGGGCCAAAAAGATCCATATGCAAAAGTTGTAAGAGTTGAGTTGTAGACACAATATTCTTTGATTTGAAAGAAATCCTAACTTGTTTTCCTTTTTGACAAGCATCGCATAATCTATCTTTTTCAAATTTAAGTTTTGGTAAACCAATAACTAAATCTTTAGAGATTAGTTTATTTAAATGTTCCATGTTTATATGGGCAATTCTTCTATGCCATAATCAAGAATAATCATCTTTACTAAGAAAACATTGATCATGATTTGGTGTTTTATCTAAATTTATCATGTAAACATTATTTGATCTATAACCTATATGCTTTATATTTCTATCATGTTTGTTTTCAATTACACAATTATGAGAGTCAAATGATACCAGATAGCCTTTATCACATAATTGACTAACACTAAGCAAACTGTGCTTAAGACCATCAACAAGTAGAACATTTTCAATGGAGGTAGATGAATTCGTACTTATTTTTCCGACTCCAAGGATTCTACCTTTATTGTTGTCGCCATAAGTCACATGTCCACTTTTCTTGGGAGAAATATCAATGAATTTTGATGCATATCCCGTCATGTGTTTAGAGCATCCGCTATCTATGTACCAACTCTTCTTCAAAGAAACCTATATGATCATGTTTATGACTTAGGTACTCAAACTTTCTTGGGTCCTTGAGTGTCAGTTTTAATAAAAGATCCTTTTGGAACCCATATCATTTTAATATTATTACTATTTTTCTTAAAATAACATGTAGATGCACCATGTCCTTTCTTTCCACAATAAAAACAAGTTAAGAAAGGAGAACTATTCTTCTGAGTGGATGCAAAGAAATTTTTATAAAATTTTTGTTGTTTATCAGGTTTATATCCTAATCCAACCTTATCTAAAACACATCTTTGCTTTCCTAATATAATATCTAAATTATTTTTGCCAATAGAAAATTCCGCAAGAGAATTTTTTAGATCCTTGATTTCTTCTACAAACTTACTACAACAATTACATGAGTTAGTTGCTTCTTTACTGTCATGTATTACTTTTATGGTGGAAGATTGATTTGTGTCAATTGGTTTTAAAGTTTTGACTTCAGTTCTATGATTTTCTAATTCTTCATTTAATTTTAAAACTTCCTTTTATAAGTTAGAATTAGTTTTCTTAAAAAATGAAACTAGTTTTGCAAGTTTGACTGATTCTTTATGTAAATCAATGAATGCTTCTTGTAGTTCATCAAAGGAAATAGATAAGTTATTGTCAGAAGATGTTACCTCTTCATCGCTTTCATAATTTTTGGCCATCAGACTCAGATTCACAACTTCATTCTCTGAATCTTTAGATGAATCCATATCGTTGTCTTCCCAAGTGATGTAAGCCTACCTTGCTTTCTTATCATTGAAGGTTTTCTTTTCAGACTTTCTATTCTTTTCTTGAAACTCGGGCAATCAACTCTCAGATGTCCTGGTTGATTACATTCATAACATTTAGGAAGAAAGGATGAATCTTCTCCTTTTTTCTTTGATTTGAAATTTGATCTTCTTTGATTTCCTTTGTTCTTTAGAAATCTGTTGAACCTCTTTACGAAGAAACTAAAATCATCATCTTCCTCTATTTCATTCAAATCTTCTTTATCACTTCCTTCTTGAATTGAAGATGAAGCTTTAAGTGTGATTCCTTTCTTTTTCTTATCATTCTCCTCATGCTGATTCAGTCTCATTAGTTCCATTTCATGTTCCTGAAGCTTTCCAAATAAAGTTGCAAGAGACATGTTAGTAAGATCTCTTGATTCTGTAATAGTCATTACCTTTGGTTGCCATTCCCTGCTTAAACATCTTAGAACTTTATTAATAAGATCCTCATTGGGAAATATCTTTCCTAATGATGCAAGATGATTTACTATGTGTGTGAATCTCTTTTTCATATCCTGTATAGTTTAATTCTAAAAAATTCATATTTATGGGTTAGGATATTTATTCTTGACCTTTTTACATCTTTTGTTCCTTCATGGGTTACTTGCAAGGTATCCCACATATCTTTTTCACTCTTGCAATTTGATACTCTAAAGTATTCATCCATTTCTAATGCAAATGTAATTATATTTTTGGCTTTTAAATTATATTGTACCAATTTATTTTCTTCTTCATCCCATTGTTCCTTAGGTTTTTCTATAGTTGCATTTGCTGCTATCATAGTAGGGATGTAAGGGCCAATTTCTATGGCTTCCCAGATATTTAAATCAATAGCCTCTATGAAAATTTGCATACGGGTTTTCCAGTAATGATAACCCACACCATTGAATATAGGAGGTCTATTTATAGAGTTCCTTTCGGGAAATAATAAGTTTGATGAGGCCATGACTATTCTTGAAGTTAATAAACCTTATACAAGAATTAAGCTTTGATACCACTTGTTAAACAAGTGACCTCAATAACTTAAGAGGGGGGGAGGGGGGTGAATTAAGTTTAAAAAATTTTTCCTAACAAATTTTAATTCTCTCTTTAAAAGGAATATGCAGACTTAATATGCAGAAAATAAGTAATGAACAATTTACTTGATGCTTCTTTAAATATGAAAACTAAAATTAAACTGCAATAAAGTAAAAGAGTTTCGGGAAGAGAGAATTGCAAACTCAGTTTTACACTGGTTCGGCCAAACCTTGTGCCTACGTCCAGTCCTCAAGTAATTTACTTGAGATTTCCACTAACTTACCCAGGGATACCTTGTTAGTTGGTGAATACGACTAACTTTTGTGTATAAAACTTGTGTAAATTGTATCAAACTCTTCCAATTTATGGTTATTTTGTAGTGTTAAAAGTTCTTTTAGTTAAAGATAGGTAATAAATACTTAGTAATTCCGTTATGTGTGTTTAATAATCATTTTCTCTCAATTTCAGGTTAATTAGGCAAGTTTTGAAGTGCTGTTTTTCACCTTCTCGCTAAGCCAATCCGCTGGCTTAGCGAGCGTCCGCTAAGTGCAACACTCATTGGCTAAGCGCAAGGAAGAATCTGGAAGAACATGAGCTGTATAGGTTCACAAAGCGCACCGCTTCATCACACTAAACACACCGCTTCAATCCATCCACTAAGTGAGAAAGGCACGAGCTAAACCGAAATTCACTAATGTGCGCTAAGCGGTCCAGAATTGCGCTAAGCGCACGAGCACGAACAAGGCCACCTATTTAAGCCTGAAATCAGATTTTGTGAAAGGAGTTTGGGCTGAGAGCTGAAGCTTTGCATGTCTAGTGATTCTAGAGAGAGAAAGGTCCAAGTTCTAGAGAGTATTGAGAGATTTTTCTATGTGAAGATCTGCAGAGACTAGAGCTTGAAGAGGAAGCTATTCTGAGAGCTTGAGATGAGTTTGTGAGTGGTTGTGAGATCCTAGAGGTGAAGGAGACATCCTCACCACTTGAATTTTTGCAATCTTTCATCTTGTTCTTCTCTTTGTTGTAAAGGAGGCTTCCTGGTTATGGAAAGCTAAAATCCTCTGTTGGATCTTCCTTGTAGGTACTTGATGTAAATATATTTTTATCTGTTTAATGATATTTTGTGTGTTCTCTGTGCTATCAGCTTTTCATTCTAGTATGTCTTTACCTTGATCACGTAGATGCATGATTTGTTAGGGTCATTCAATAGTGGAAACTGGTTTGATTCTGATGACCTTGATAGGACAGGGCTAAGTTGTCGTACTATCACGAGGAATCGGGGTGCGATAATTTAGTAGTAGTATATTTGTCTTAATGCGGTCCTAGTTGAGTTTAGTCCAACAAGAGGAATCTGTGGACGATGCTTGATCAGGATTAGGCTAAACTATCATGAGGAATTGAGGTTTATCATCTCAGGAGACACCATACGAACACATGAGCATTGTTAGATAGAGAATATCCTTTTAGCATCAGACACCTATTAGGAAAACCAACGTGTTTTCTACTTATTTTTACACATCATTTCTCTCGCGTGATTTTCCTTTTTGCGTAGATAGTTTACATACCTGCTCATATTCACACTTAGATTTTCACACCAGACACCTATTCACTGAAATAGCTTACCAAGTAACACAAGTTCCCCGAGAGTTCGATACTCGGTTCTTACCATTTTATACTACTTGTGCGATCCGGTGCACTTGCCGGAAGCGAACAAGTTTTTGGCGCCGTTGCCGGGGAAGTTCTTTTTATTTGAAAAGTTAGATCATTTTTAGGTGTCTATTCTTTATTAGTTATTCTTTGATTTTGTTAATAGTTGTTCTTAATTCATATTTTTTCTTCTCTTATCGGATTGGATAACCGTTGTGTCTGTTAGTATTTTATAGGCATAGATCTCCCACAGGTAATTTAGTTCCTCTGGACTTAGAAATTGAAGCTACATTGAGAGGGAGCAGGGCCGAGAGGGTAAGGAAACTTCTGCAAGACAGAACAGTTGCATCCATTCTTGAGGAAGAAACTCTTTTTTCTAATTCATTATCACCTGATTCACCATCATCAAGGGAATCCACTACTCAATTGCTTGAAACAGCCAGCATGGAAGATGAGCAGCACCAGAAGATCACCCTTGAGGATTATTCAAGCAGCTCAGTACCACAATTCTTTACTAGCATTGCACGTCCTAAAGTGCAAGCTCACAACATCAACTACCCATATTCTTTAATTCATTTAATACAGGGGAATTTATTTCAAGGATTACCTAATGAAGACCCCTATGCACATTTGGCAACGTTCATTGAAATATGCAACACTGTTAAGATTGCCGGTGTGCCAGATGAAGTTATTAGACTCAGCCTATTCTCATTCTCATTGGCAGGAGAGTCCAAAAGGTGGCTTCACTCATTTAAAGGTAACAGTCTGAAAACCTGGGAAGAAGTTATTGAAAAGTTCCTAAAGAAATACTTCCCAAAGTCAAAGACTATAGAAGGGAAAGCTGCAATGCCTTCATTTCATCAGTTCCCTGATGAATCTCTGAGTGAAGCATTGGAGAGGTTCAAAGGTTTATTGAGAAGAACTCCCACCCATGGGTTTTCTGAGCCAATTCAATTGAATATGTTTATAGATGGGCTGAGACCATAAACCAAGCAACTGTTAGATGCTTCTGCAGGGGGAAAGATAAAACTGAAGATCCTAGAAGAAGCAACTGAGCTAATTGAGAACATGTCAGCTAGTGATCATGCCATTCTACGAGACAGAACGCATCAACCCATGAACAAAAGCTTGTTAGAGCTATCATCACATGACGCTTTATTGGCACAGAACAAGTTGTTTTCTAAGAAACTTGAGATTTTAACATAAACACTCGATAAGCTACCAACTAAGTTGTCTATTGGTCAACCTACACACTCTTCTGTTTTGCAAGTTACAGGTTGTACTATTTGTGGTGAGGCTCATGAAACAAGCCAATGTATTCCCACTGAAGAAAACACTCAAGAAATTCATTATATGGGAAATCAACAGTGATAAGGGTATACTCAAGGAGGATTTTCAGGCTTCTAGCAGGGTCCCTATAATCAACAAGGATAGGGGAGGACACACCCTGGCAACCAGTTCAATAAAGACCAGAGTGGGCCTTCAAACAGGCCAATCCAACAAGGACCTAACATATTCCAGAGGACTACTAAGCTGGAGGAGACCTTGACTCAGTTTATGCAGGTGACAATGTCAAATCATAAAAGCACTGAGTCAACACTGAAGAACCTTAAGGTCCAGGTGGGATAACTGGCCAAGCAGATAACTGACAAGTCATCCAACAGTTTTGTGACAAATACAGAACATAATCCCAAGGAGGAATGCAAAGCTGTGGTGACAAGGAGTAAAAGGTTTGTGGAGGTTGAGGATGAGGATAGTGTTGTGCATAAGAAGAAAACTGCTGACAATAAAGGTATTGATGGCAAGAAAAATGAGGTGAGAGGTGAAAGTAATCAAGAAAAAGAGGAACAAATAATGGTCAAGAATAAAGAATTGAAGGACCAAGAAAAATAAAAAGAAGTAGAAAAAGGAATAGAAAATGAAAAAAATGAAAAAGAAGAAAAAAATAATAAGAATGCAAAGAAAAGTAGAAGTGAAAAAGTTGTGGATGAAGGTGTGGAAGTACCATATCCTATGGTACCTTCCAAGAAGGAAAAAGATCGTCATTTGGCAAGATTTTTAGATATTTTCAGGAAACTGGAAATAACCATGCCCTTCGGAGAAGCTTTGTAGCAGATGCCACTCTACTCCAAATTCTTGAAGGATATGTTAACAGGGAAACATAAGTATATTCACTAGGAAAACATCATAGTGGAAGGAAATTTTAGTGCAGTGATTCAAAAGATCCTTCCACCCAAGCATAAAGACCCTGGGAGTGTAACTATTCCTTGTTCAATTGGAGAAGTCACTATGGGAAAAACACTTATTGACTTGGGAGCCAACATTAATCTAATGCCACTCTCCATGTGCAGAAGATTGGGAGAGTTGGAGATAATACCCACTAGAATGACTTTACAACTAGCTGACCGCTCTATTACCAGGCCATATGGAGTAATAGAAGATGTGTTGGTCAGAGTGAAACATTTTATCTTCCCGACAGATTTTGTGGTAATGGATATCTGCGAAGATACTGACATTCCTGTAATATTGGGAAGGCCATTCATGTTGATTGCAAGCTGCATAATTGATATGGGTAGGAGGAAGCTGGAGTTAGGTTTTGAAGATCAAAAAATTGATTTTGATTTATTTGTTGAAGACAAGCCTGCTTCAGAACAAAATGTTTGCTTACAGGTAATGGAAGGAGGTCAAGAGGTTCTGAAGGTAAGAACCAAAACATAAGATCACCCAGTGAGGTAAATGCGTCAAGCTAATGACATTAAAGAAGCGCTTCTTGGGAGGCAACCCAATTTTATTTCCTGCTATCTTTGTTTTTCATGCATATATCATGTGGAACTTGCTTTTTAATCTGTACATTGAAGTATATTAGCTTATCCTTGAATGTTAGATATAAGGGTTTCAAGTTGTTGAGGAAGGGATTGAAAAATAACTCAGAAAACATTTTCTGAAAAATAGTCCTTTCGCTAAGCGCCAGCTTCGCGCTAAGCGCATCTTTGGTCATGCGCTAAGCCAAGAGTCTCAAGCACTTAGCACCCAACCCTTGCATCTGAGGCTGATTTGATTCGCTAAGCTAGCCAAGGCTGAGCTAAGCCAACTTCAATTCGATCTGAATTTGGCTAAGCTGTAGCCTGATCGCTAAGCGACAGCTTATCCTTGGCTAAGCACGACATATTGTCACCAAGCTAAATTCCTTACGGCCTGAACTGAGGTTCATGAAGCTAAGCACCAGTCATGGCAACTAAGCTGAATTCCTTGCAGCAATATGAGTGCTAAGTGAGTCCTTATTAGCTAAGCGCATGCTCCCCTGTATTTAAGATGCATCATTTTAGCTAAGTCGACCAGAGCTTGACTTAGCGAGAGTTGCAGCTTTTCCGATATGCAAACCTCGCTAAGCGGTCTTATCCTCACGCTAAGCCAAGCCTGTGTGCTAAAAAAAAACTGATTTTGAATTTGAAACATCGACTAAGCGCGCGGGTCCGCTAAGTGAGCCTCGTTGAGAAACCAAACGTCTCTCTGGCTCGCTTAGCGCAACGGTCCGCTAAGCGAGAGTATTGAAAACTGCTTAAGTGAGTGTAACAGCAGTTACACTCACATTTGCCAGATTTTGGAAACCTCGTCTCTGCATTCTTTTTCTCCAAAAATTTGCACATTTTGCATCTGTGCTTTCTTTTTTGCATTATCAACTTCGAAGCAACAACCATACACCATCCAAGTAAGTTCCTTGGTTCCTTTTCTTTTTTTCTTGTCTAAACTTTAGGATAAAAGACTTCACTTGTAGTTTTAGATTTTTAGGGTTTTAATGTTTTGTAAGAATTAGTTTAAAATTAGGACTATATACGCTTGTATACTGTATTGAGTATGATGCACATATTGCATATCTGATATGCATTTTAGAGGCTTGAAAAGTGAAAGAAAATGAACTACGTTTTTTGCAGTTTCTGGAAAATGCGATGAACCTCACTAAACAAGCATGCTGCGCTAATCGAGTTCATCAGTACCCATTGTATATAGCATTCTCTGAAGAACTCGTTAAGCGCGCTTATTGCGCTAAGTGAGTTCATCCTTTGAGGATGAACACTCATCCTCTTCCTGAACTACTTGTGGCTAAGCGAGGTTGAATCGCTAAGCCCAGGTAACTTAGACAAATTTTTGTTGATAGCCGCGCGATAAGCCGAGCTTTCCTAGGCCAAACGCAATTTTTTGCGGCATCCGCTGAGCTAAGCGATCTTCGCTCACTAAGCTCCCAATACTTAGTGAATTTTTTGAGGAGTTGGTGCCGCTAAGCGCAGCCTTTAAGGAGCTTAGCGCATATCCCTGCAGCAGATGTTCAGCTTAGTGGGCACTTTCCAGCTAAGCCAATTCTACAGAAGCTGAATTTCTGTAGCTTCCGCTAAGTGGCTCCACATGTCGCTAAGCAGTAGTGTGTTTTTTTTTTGCAAAGGCCAGCTAAGCGGACCATGTCTCGCTAAGCGGCCATTGTCTTTTTCAGTTTTGATTTTTAATAAATTGTGTCCTGATTAATTGTTTGGTTTCTTTATTTGCAGATGGATTCTAGGAAACATAAAAGTATTGGTTCAAGACCCATAGCGCAATATGACACAAGGAGATTCTCTTTCTTAGATGCTTGGACCAGATACACAAATAATGTCCTGGGGAGAAACATTTTAGCAGAGAGGAAAGTAGAGATATATCACTCTAAGCTAGATGAGTTTAAGGCTGAATTGGTGAGGCGTAATTTCCATAAACGCCTCACCAATTTAGTTGATGAGAGCATAGACCTAGCTTTGGTGAAAGAATTCTATGCAAATTTATACAGTTCTGAGGACCATTCACCAAAGTAGTCCAGAGTCAGAGGTCATTTGGTGAAGATTGATGCTGACCGTCTCAACACATTCTTGGAGACACCCGTGGTATTAACTGAGGGGGAGACCTTACCCGCTTACTCCAGATACTACAGGTTGCCTACAAACTATAGAGAGATAGAGGCTGTCTTATGCATACTTGGCCGAGGGTTCATCTTGAACTTAAAGGGCCATCCTGGGAAGATTCTCAAGAAGGATTTGACTAGACTAGCTCAGGTATGGAGTGTCCTCTCATACTCCAACTTGGCCCCCACATCACATACTTCTAACTTGATAGTGGATAGAGCTAGGCTGATCTTTGGCCTAGTCTCTCACTTGGATATGAACATAGGAGCGCTGATCTCTGGCCAGATGACCTCTATAGCCCAGTCTAACACTTCTAGACTTGGGTTCCCTGCTCTAATCAACGCATTATGTAGAGCCAGAGGGGTTGTCTTTGATAGCCTCACTTTTGAGCACCTGAGCCCGATCATTAACTTGGCCTACATCAGGAAGAACTGTTGGAACCTTGAGGATCTAACAGTTTCTATCTGAGGGGCTAAGAGGGCGAGGGCAAGGCTAGCTGAGCTTCCTTCTACTTCTACAGCTCGTACTCCAGCATCCATTTCAGCATCCCCTTCTGTCCCAGCTCAAACAAATTCTCAGCGCTTTGAAGCCATGCTTCAGAGCATTCATTAGGGACAGATCATTCTATTACAGAGTTTACAGGTGGTGGCGCCTCCAGGATCTATTCCTTCAGTGGAGCAGTTCACTGAGATGGTAGCCTGGCCCGGAACCCAACCTTTTCTTCACAGGGAAGATGAAAGTCCCACAACCCAGGTACCTCAGCATGTGGAGGATGAGTCATCTGAGGCCACCATCCCAGAGCCATTTGTTATAGGAGAAGAGGCAGAGGAGACACAGGTGAGACAAGTAGCTGTTGCCACACCTGATTGATCCCTTGAGGCTACTTAAGAGCCTTCTGCACAAGGGGAGGACATACCCTCACCTCAGCCTGCAGCAGACCCCTCCACTCCTCTTCTAGAGATGCAAGAGGACCCGACTACATCAGTCCTGGCTATGGACACTTCTCCTCCAGCTACTCCAGTATTGCATCTGACAGATTAGGAGGATGTTCAGACACAGGACATCCAGGACCAGTCACAGGAATTTTTTATTCCTGATGACACTTTTTCCTTTTTGGTTTATTACTATTTTAATTATAATTTTAGTATAGTATTTATTTTATGTTTATATACACTACTAGTTTTATTTTTGGATAATTGGTTTGCTTATTCTGAAGCATTTTTAATAGTTTAACTTGGCTTTTAATGATATGGCAGTGAAGCACTTTTATTGACTTATGAAAATGGTTGTATGCTTTTATTTTGAATTGAATGCATGATTGTAATGGAGTTTGTGTTTCTTTTCATGAGTTTGAACAAGTGTGTATGTTAGACAAAGAAAGAACAAGAATGTGAACTTGCGTTTAGAATTGTTAGTCAGTAGACATATTGATTGAGAAAGAAAAGCTTGAACCAAAATCGTTGAGAGTGTGAACTTAAACTGTGAGTGAACGACTAGCTGTGAGTAATAATCTTTGCATCAATCTCTGAATTTTAGAATAAAATATATAAATGAGGACATGATGAAAGCCATGATTGTACATACACAAGCCTTTTGACCAAAAAGCTTACCTTGAATGATAATTATATCCTTTGCACCTTTTTGAGCTGAATGATATTGTAAAAAATTTGAACCCTGAACTTAAATAATTATCTCCAGATATACCTTGTTTAGATTCTAGGAGAGCATATAGTTCAAGGCAAATTTACCCCAAATTTGGGGAGTGGAACTAATTGGGATGCAAAGAAAGAGATAAAGCATCAGCACACACAACACATAAGTTGTGTGTTAAAAAAAAAAAGAGAAAAGTGTGCTGATGTAACAAGGTCAAAAACAAATGAAAGTGAAAAGCTAGTGAGCAAGCCAATTGTATTAAAAAGACCATTGGGATAAGTCTAGGATTTATGCTCTCTTAGAATCTAAGCTTTTGAATCCTAGAAAAACAAATGAATTTTTGTAGCCAAGCCTCACTACAAGCCTGGGAAAGTCCTTCTGATTCTGGTTATACATTTTTGACTTTATGGCCTGAGATGAAGTGCAAAGATTGGATCTCTTGTTAGTTGTTATTAATGAATAGCTTAAACACTTGTGCTTGAGTGAAACAGTAGCCATGAGATTGTGGTTTAAGCTACTTCCCTTGATATCTGTCTTATGCCTAACTCCATCTAATTGTTCAGGTTACATTTTATTCTTCTCTTTCGATAACTGCATACCTTGTGAAAGACAAGTGATGATGGCATTTTACTTCATTCTCTTATCATGCAATTAGTAATTTTTGCTGCATACACCTTTGTACATGATCACTCATGTTATTATCACTTGAGGAAAAGTGAGCTGTTCTCTTTTTGCTTAAGGACAAACAAAACTGTAAATTTGGGGGAGTTGTTAGTCGGTGAATACGACTAACTTTTGTCAATAAAAATTGTGTAAATTGTATCAAACTCTTCCAATTTATGGTTATTTTGTAGTGTTAAAAGTTCTTTTAGTTAAAGATAGCTAATAAATACTTAGTAATTCTGTTTTGTGTGGTTAATAATCATTTTCTCTCAATTTCAGGTTAATTAGGCAAGTTTTGAAGTGTTGTTTTTCACATTCTTGCTAAGCCAATCCGCTGGCTTAGCGAGCGTCTGCTAAGTGCAACAATCATTGGCTAAGTGCAAGGAAGAATCTAGAAGAAGATGAGTTGTATAGGTTCACTAAGCACACCGCTTCAGTCCATCCGCTAAGCGAGAAAGGCACGTGCTAAGCCGAAATTCACTAATGTGCGTTAAGCGGTCCAGAATTGCGCTAAGCGCACGAGCACGAACAAGGCCACCTATTTAAGCCTGAAATCAGATTTTGTGAAGGGAGTTTGGGCTGAGAGCTGAAGCTTTGCATGTCTAGTGATTCTAGAGAGAGAAAGGTCCTAGTTCTAGAGAGTTTTGAGAGATTTTGCTTTGTGAAGATCTGCAGAGACCAGAGCTTGAAGAGGAAGCTGTTTTGAGAGCTTGAGATGAGTTTGTGAGTGGTTGTGAGATCCTAGAGGTGAAGGAGACATCCTCACCACTTGTATTTTTGCAATCTTTCATCTTGTTCTTCTCTTTGTTGTAAAGGAGGCTTCCTGGTTATGGAAAGCTAAAATCCTCTGTTGGATCTTCCTTGTAGGTACTTGATGTAAATATATTTTTATCTGTTTAATGATATTTTGTTTGTTCTCTGTGCTATCAGCTTTTCATTCTAGTATGCCTTTACCTTGATCATGTAGATGCATGCTTTGTTAGGGTCATTCAACAGTGGAAACTGGTTTGATTCTGATGACCTTGATAGGACAGGGCTAAGCTGTCGTACTATCACGAGGAATCGGGGTGCGATAATTTAGTAGTAATATGTTTGTCTTAATGCGGTCCTGGTTGAGTTTAGTCCAACAAGAGGAATCTGAGGACGATGCTTGATCAGGATTAGGCTAAACTATCATGAGGAATTGAGGTTTAGCATCTCAGGAGACACCATACGAACACATGAGCATTGTTAGATAGAGAATATCCTTTTAGCATCAGACACCTATTAGGAAGACCAACGTGTTTTTTGCTTATTTTTACACATCATTTCTCTCGCGTGATTTTCCTTTTTGCGTAGATAGTTTACATACCTGTTCATATTCACACTTAGATTTTCACACCAGACACCTATTAACTGAAATAGCTTACCAAGTAACACAAGTTCCCCGAGAGTTTGATACTCGCTTCTTACCGTTTTATACTACTTGTGCAATCCGTTGCACTTGTTGGAAGCGAACATACCCTTACCTTGTGTTCAAAGAACTTTACAAATCAAGAGACCCATTGTCTCTTGATTAATAATTGATTGCTTTATAGTACAGAAAATTGTTTTTCTCTCTTATAGAGAAGAATGATACAACTTGAAGAACTTATAAGAATCCTTAATGATTTTGCAAGTGTTTGGCAAAGGTTTTCTTGTGAGAGGATAGGACAATGAATGTTCTGAAAAACTCTAAGGAATTTCGAATACAAGTCACATATTTATAGGCCTTTGGTGACCTTTCGAAAAACTTGTGAAGAGTTGTGACTTTTCAGAGTTATTTTTGAAATTTCATCACTGGTAATCAATTACAGGTATGAGGTAATCGATTACACAGTTATTTTGAGGAGTTATGACTCTTCAGTTTGAATTTTAAAACTTTTTGTGACTCGTAATCAATTACACAATAGTGGAAATCGATTACAGCTTTTTAAATTTCAAATTTAAACTTTTCTGAAATCTGTTAAAACCATTTTTGCTTCTGGTAATCGATTACTGCCTCTGTAATCGATTACTAGAGAGAAACATATTTTTCAAAAATGAAATATTTACTTAAAACTTTATAAGATATTTGAAAGCTTAACTTTTAAGGCCAAACCTTTGCAACCTCTTTAAGAGATTCTTTTAACATATAAAGGACTATTTATAAATCGTTTCTCTTGATTTCTTGATCTTGACTTGAATCAACATTTGAATAGCTTTAATCTTTTGGCTTCATCAAAATCTTCATACAAC
The DNA here is from genome assembly GCF_000004515.6 of Glycine max. Lineage (NCBI taxonomy): Eukaryota > Viridiplantae > Streptophyta > Magnoliopsida > Fabales > Fabaceae > Glycine > Glycine max. The sequence continues at coordinate 31,053,306 of NC_038256.2, read as the reverse complement.
ATATGCACTTACACTCAGGTCCTAACCCACCTTGGCCCCAGAAAGACAATGGAAGGATCTGCTAGATTCCAACAATTCTTCCGGATATAGGCCAAGTTAATCACAGGGCTCAACGACTCAAAGATCAAGGAGTCATAAGTGACTCAGGGTCATAGATGTTGGAGTAGAACTCCTTCACCAATGCCACGTCAATCTGCTTCTTTAGCAGAAAGGTGAGTCGTCTGTGCCACTACCTCCTTTGCAGCTCTTCATAGAATTAATCATATAATGTGGGCGGGAGCTCCACGTTCCTCTCCGGAAGAATGTTCCGGAGATGAACATTGTCCTGATAGGGGAGCCAGGCAACCTCAAATATAAACCGGGAGGAATCCCATGCGTGTTCCTCCCTTGAGGTCGACTGGGCCTAGCATGACGCTTCTTCGAGGCCATTTGCAAAAAGAAACAAAAATGGAACGCATAAGATAATAAGCAAAAGTAATTGGTGCAAGTGAAAGAAAGTAAAAGAGAACAAAATATAGGCTGGGCGTTAAGCTGCCATGGGGGCGCTTAGCGCAAGTGTAAGAGAAAAAAAAGTGAGTGCTAAGTCGCCATGTGGGCTCTTAGTTCCAATGCCACAAACATAGTGTTTAACATAGCGCGAGGTTGCGCGCTAAGCCCAATAGGCGTAATAGGTGTGACAAAGAGGGAACTGGACTTAGCGTGAAGCTGCACGCTAAGCCCAGAAGAATAAAAAATATGGAATAGGAACTAGGGTTTAGCGTGAGAGGGCGTTGTAAGCTCAATTATAAAGCAGAGAAAAAATTGGGCTTAGTGAGAGGTGGCGCGCTGAGCCTAGGCAAAACAGGTACAAGCCTCAGGAATATGGTGGCTTAGCATGAAGTCGTGTGCTAAGCCTATGCACCAATACTTCAAAAGGCACTGGGGCTTAGCGCGAAGGTGCGTACTAAGTGACATAGCTCCATGTGGAGCTTATAGGCCTTGGATCTTCGTCATCAACGGAGTCCTTTGCTTCTCGAAGATGAATGAAAGCAGAATGGAGAAGAAAGAAAGATGATTGGAGATGCCACTTTAAGGAGAACATGAGTCAAGAAGAAGCTCACCACCATAGGAAGCCATGGATAAGAGCTTGAAGTTAGGAGAACATGAGTGGAGGGAGAGGGAGAGAAGAAGCACGAAATTTTGTGCCTCAAATGAGGTATGAACTTTGAAGTGTAATTCTAAAATGATCAAAGTTGAAAAAATGCACACACATGGCCTCTATTTATAGCCTAAGTGTCACACAAAATTGGAGGGAAATTTCAATTTCTATTCAAATTTCACTTGAATTTGAAATTGAATTTGTGGAGCCAAATTTTGGTGCCAAAATTTTACTAAATTTTAGCTTTGGTTCAGCCCACTAATCCAAGATCAAGTCCAAGATTCTCCACTAAGTGTGCTTAGGTGTCATGAGGCATGTAAAGCATGAAGGACATGCACAAAGTGTGACTATATGATATGGCAATGGGGTGTAGTAAGCAAATGCTCACCTCCCCCTCTAAAATTTAATTGGATTGGGCTTCTCCCAATTCAATTAAATTTATTTTCCAACACACACATCAAATATTCACTTAATGCATGTGAAATTAGAAAACTACCCTTAATACAAAACTAGTATAGGTGTCCTAAAATGCAAGTGCTGAAAAATCCTACATTTCTAGGGTACCCTACCTACTTTATGGAGCCCTAAATAACAAGGCCCAAAAATAATGGAACCTTAATCTAATATGTACAAAGATAAGTGGGCCCATACTTAGCCCATGGGCCCGAAATTTACCCTAAGGCACATGAGAACCCTAGGGCCTTTTCTTGCATCTCTAGCCTAATCTTCTTGGAGTCTTCTATCCAATGCCCTTGGGGGGGGGGGGGGGGGTAGGATTGCATCATTCCCTCCCCCTTGAAAAGGATTTGCCCTCAAATCCAAAGGTTCTTGAAACTCAGGGATTCTTTCCTCAACACTTGTAAAAAGAATAAAAATGTATGTATTAGAGATGTTGGGTATGTTAGAGTAGGGTAAGGACTGAAAACCCCTTTCATGGACATCTTCCCATGAGAGAACATAGTTCCTCACCAATTCATTGAGTGGTGCTACAAGTATAGAAAAGTATGGGACAAACCTTTTGTAAAATTTTGTTAAGTCATTGAAGCCCCAAATTTCCCTTATACTTGGTGGAACAGGCCACTCAGGAATGACCTTTATTCCTTTAGGATCCATGGGAAGCCCTTGATCACTATTTAAAAAGTTAAGGAAAGTAATGGAATAAAAAATACCTTTTTCTTTATTTTCATGCTGATTATTTCTACAAAAAATTACAGCAAACATAAGGTGTCCCATATGAGCACCTAGATTTGTATTGAAACAAAAAATAAGAACAAACCTACCTAATGAGTCCCTATGTACACAAATCATGAAGATGTTGGGTGCATGAGTGATTTTACAAAATAGGGTTGCACCACTCAACAAATTCATCATACCACCTATCATAGGGATTTGGTGCCTCATAATACCTATTTTGGGCACCAACAAAGCACAAGGATTTAAGCTCTTACGAACCAAACTCTCATCCAACAACTCCTTTACTTGAGGGATAACCTCAAGCTCAAGAGGTATGGCGGTGCTAAGGGATGTTTCCCTTGATAGGAGAAGGTAGAAAGATTGTTTAAGAAGGAGTGCTCTTTTGATATCACATTTTGTTGCAAAATGATTTTCCTTCTTAACAATCTTCTTGGAGGAATCCTTTTCCTCTTTTTTCTTCCCCTTGGCCTTTGAAGACAAGGCCTTAATATCCTTCTTTTTCTTTTGGTTTTCTAGTTTTTCTTCCTTATCCCTCTTATCTTTCATAGTTAGTTAATCTTTGGCCACCTTTGAAGGTGTTTGAGGATGCAACACAAATTTAGTGCCAAGATGAGTGAGGGTAATCTCATTAGTTAGGTCATTGTAAATGATCTTCCTATCAAATTTCCATGGCCTTCCTAAAAGAATACGCCCTGCCTCCATGGGAACTATATCAAAATTAACTTAATCCTTATATGTCCCAATGGAGAAAGGTACCTTCACTTGTTGGTTAACTATCATTTCCCCTTGTTCATTGAGCCATTGAAGTTTATAAGGTTTTGGGTGGGGAATGATAGTGAGGTTCAACTTGGAAACTAATCTTGTGCTACAACAATTGCAACAAGATCCACTATCCACAATGAGAGAACAAGTTTTATCTAAAATTTTGCATCTTGTATGAAAGGTGTTCTCTCTTTGAGATTGAGATAGATCACAAGATTGACCTCTAAGGAGCCTTCTAACCGTTAGGAGGTCACCTTCTTCATGGGGGCATTGAGAGGCAATGTGACCTCTCCCAAGACATTTGAAGCATTTAATGTTGCTAGTCCTTTCTTGGGAACTAGTCTTAGGGGTTGATTTCTATATGGTCTTACCCTTATCTTCCTTGGGTTTTGAAGGTGCAGCCCCCAAAATTCCTTGGGCTTGGTCCTTTCTTGGATAAGAGTGAAAGCCATAAGATTTTGAAGAAGGCTTTCTTTTAAGTTGTTGCTCCACTCTTATACAAAGTTGGACTAGCTCATATAGGTCCCTATATGGAAGGAGTTCAACCTCATCCCTCACTTCCATATTAAGCCCACTAAGGAACCTAGCTATGCTTGATCTTTCCTCCTCCTAAGTCCAGCTCTTAAAAGGAGTAGTTCCATTTGTTGTCTATATTCTTCAACACTCATACTCCCTTGTCTAAGCCTTTGGAGCTTGTCCATAAGCTCTCTTTCATAGTAGGAGGGGATGTGCCTTTTCCTAAGGGCACTCTTAAGATCATTCCAATACTTTACTGGAGGATCCCCATGAATCCTTCATTCCCTAACAGGAGAAGTCTACCAATAGAGGGCATACCCTTGAAAGCTATGGGTAGCCAATGGAACTTTTCTCTCTTCGTTAATATGATGACAAACAAAGAGTTGTTCAACCTTCATTTCCCAATCTAAGTAGGCCTCAACATTATCTTTTCCATGGAAATATGGGAGGCTAATGTTAACCTCTTGAGGCCTTCTATCCGTTTCTTTTATTTGGGAATGATGTTTAGTATGTGAACTATGGTGCCCTCTATAATAGTTGCTAAGTTCTTCACTTAAACTCTTGCAAGAGTCATGACTACTATAGGAAACATGTTTTTCTCTTTTCATTTCTTTCATTATTTTTCTTCTTTCTTCCTTTCTTATTTGTTCTCTCTCATCTTGATTTATTTCTACTCTCTCTTTTCCTTTTTCTTTTCTTTCTAGTTTTTCTTTCCATAACTTGAGGGAACTCAACTCATCTAAGATTCTAGATAGAGGGTCCTTATGACTAGTACCCTCGCCATTAACACTAGATGAATGATGACTCATGTTGGTTCCTAAGTTGTGGTTCTTTCTTGTTGGGGGTTTGAAAAAAAGGTAAAAGCTAGGGTTCCATAAGAACTCAAGATAGGCGTGATAAGCATGAAGAAAGTATTATGCAATAACAAGATAAGCTAGGTGTGACTAGTAAAGAAAATAAGCTATGAAAGTAACCAAGAAATTAAAGTGAAAGAAATGTAAACTAGGCGGTTCCTAAGAGTGTTTGGATGACCTCATTTAAGGTTCCCAACAAAACACTCACTATCCTAAGGGAAAATTTCATAAAATTATTACACACAAATGGAAGTAGGATGACCTATTGGTGGTTGTTCTCTCTTTGGTGATTCACTCAATTTGGAGTGCTTCTTAGTCCAATAGCTCTTAAGGTGGTTGACCCCTTGCTTCTTGACTCAAATTCTTAAAGGGATGACACCAATCCTCCTTTGCAATTCCCTATATGGCAACTCAAAAACAAGGAAACAAAGAGACAAGCAATAATCAAAGACAAAAAAAAATGAAATGAAAGCTAAACCAATAGAATTTTATCAAGACAAATTTTTAAGGATTATTCAACAATTAAAGCAATGACAAGCACATAAAAGCAAGCTAGGACTCAAAGAGAAACCTAGAATGACTCTAGAGTAGAGTAGAAAAACTAAAAAAAAAGACTCAAGAAACCTCTAGTTTTGGCACTTGTATTCACACTAATTTTCAATTGAAATTTCAAAACTAAGATTGGTATAAAATAGGCACCAATTATAGAATAAATTTTGAGCCAAAACAACAAGCACACTTTCCTTTTGTAGAAGCAAAGCTTCACGGTGAATCAAGAGTGATTCAAAGATGTTTTGATGATAACAAAGATGATAACAAAAGATGATGACAAAGGTGATGACAAAAAGCTCAAAGGTCAATCAAAGAATGAGTTCAAGATGTTCAAGATAGAATCAAGAACACTTCAAGATTCAAGAGGAAAGTTGAATTCAAGAATCAAGAATCAAGATTCAAGAGATCAAGATTCAAGACTCAAGATTCAAGAATCAAGAAAAGGCTATTCAAGAATCAAGAAAAAGCTTAATCAAGATAAGTATGAAAAGGTTTTTTTCAAAAACTGAGTAGCACATGGATTTTTTCTCAAAACATGTTTACCAAAGAGTTTTTACTCTGTTAATCGATTACCAGATTATTGTAATCGATTACCAGTAGCAAAATGGATTTGAAAAAGTTTTCAAACTGAATTTACAACGTTCCAATTAATTTCAAAAAGCTGTAGTCGATTACTATGTTTTGGTAATCGATTACCAGTGCCTTTGAACGTTGAAATTCAAATTCAAATGTGAAAAGTCACATCCTTTCACATAAAAGCCTTGTGTAATCGATTACACTGATTTGGTAATCGATTACCAGTGATTGTTTCTGAATAAATCAAAAGATGTAACTCTTCAAAAGGTTTTTGACTTTTTCAAATTGGTTTTAAGTGTTTCTAAAAGTTATAACTCTTCTAAATGGTCCTCTTGGCCAGACATGAAGAGTCTATAAAAGCAAGGCTTTGATTTGCCTTTCAATACACTTTTCCAATCAATCTTATACAATCCTTTACAAGCCTTGAATATCTTTGAACTTCTTCTTCTTCTTTGTGCCAAAAGCTTTCCAATGTTTTCTGGTTTTCTAAACCTTGAAAACTTGTGCTATTCATTCTTTTCATCTCTTCTCCCTTTGCCAAAAAGAATTCGCCAAGGACTAACCGCCTGAATTCTTTTTGTGTCTCTCTTCTCCCTTTTCCAAAAGAACAAAGGGCTAACCGCCTGAATTCTTTTGGTCTCCCTTCTCCCTTGTCAAAGAATTCAAAACGACACAATCTAAGAATTCTTTTGATTCTTCCCTTTCCCTTATACCAAAGTATTCAAAGGACTAACCGCCTGAGAATTCTTTTGTATCCCCATTCACAAAGTATCAAAGGTTTAACCGCCTGAGACTTTGTCTTAACACATTGGAGGGTACATCCTTTGTGGTACAAGTAGAGGGTACATCTACTTGGATTTGACTGAGAACAAGAGAGGGTACATCTCTTGTGGATCAGTTCTAGTGGAGGGTACATCCACTAGGGTTTCAAAGAGAACAAGGGAGGGTACATCCCTTGTGGATCTTCGCTTGTAAAAGGATTTTTACAAGGTTGAAAGAAATCTCAAGTACCGCAGGTCACTTGGGGACTAGATGTAGGCACGGGTTGTTGTCGAACCAGTATAAAAACTCTTGTGTGTTTGTCTCCTTCTTCCCTACTCTTTTAATTTCCGCTGTGCATTTAATTTCCACTTTTACTTTCTGTTAAGTTTTTCTTCTACTGCTTATTCTCTTAACAACTTAGTAAAAGCCTTAGAAGAGTAATTTTTAATCAGTAAAGGTTTAGGAATAATTAATTCAACCCCCCCTTCTTAATTATTCTAAGGCCACTTGATCCAACACCTTTCACTTTTTTTTTTCCTGAACATTGATTTTTCTTCCAACTTGTGTGATTTTTCGTAGTTTTTAATTTTATCCAAATCATTTTGTTCTTTTTTATAATTTTGGTCCAGATGTCTAGAAAATTCAGTAAAAATTTTAGCTCAAAATTCGTAGTGACCAATTCCCAGGAATTTATACATGTTCATATGTTCAAGTTGCCAGCACCAGCGATTTCAACCTAGAAATCAAGAGTAGTGTTTATGTTGCTTAAGGCTGGGATAGTTACAATTTTTGTTTGCTTATGCTTAATTATATTGAATAACACAATTCAAGAGAGCTTAAGACTTATTTTGATTCACAAATCCAGCCACAACTCAGCACTACAACTCAATGTCTTCATAGGCATCATATAGGACATTTAGAAAAAAAAAAAACAAAGTTCAACAACAAGACTACTTCTAGGAATTGATTTAGAACATGTTATGAACTAAATAACATGCATGAATTAGACTCAAAATTCAAAAGATAGGCTAAGAATGACAAAAGTACTTGAACAAATGTATCTTGAATTCAATCAACAAAATTAAAATTCAACACAAACTTAGTACATAATGTGACAATTATTATGACTAAACATGACTCTAAGACAACATGGAATAAGTGATTTACACTTAGATTTTTTTGTTTTTTTTCTAATAAATATTTTGGAAGAAAATTTAGATCTAAAGATTCAGCACAAGAATATTATGACTGAAAAATGATAGAACCTAAAATCAACACAAAAAAATGATTCAAGAGTAGATCTATAAAATTTGAACCATAGAGATGCAAGAACAAGTGTAGATCTAAGATTTAATCGGTTTATTTTTTTTGAATCTACTATAAACAGAACCAAACCACAAGACAATGAGGATATACATGGATAATAAGATGAAGAACAAGGAATTAAAGTGAATTGACCGAACAAAAAGATAGAGGAAGCAAAATAACATCACCTAGATGAAGATGCTCTTGATACCACATGACGTAGCTCCATGTGGAGCTTGTAGGCCTTGAATCTTCTTCATCAATGGAATTCTTTGATTCTTGAAGATGAATGGCAGCAGAATGGAGAAGGAAAAAAGATGATTGGAGATGCCATTTCCAGGAGAAGATGAGTCAAGAAGAAGTCCACTACCATAGGAAGCCATGGATAAGAGCTTGAAGGGAGGAGAAGATGAGTGGAGGGAGAAGGAGAGGAGCATGAAATTTTATGCCTCAAATGAGGTCTGAACTTTGAAGTGTAATTCTCAAATGATCAAAGTTGAAAAATGCACACACAAGGCCTCTATTTATAGCCTAAGTGTCACACAAAATTGGAGGGAAATTTGAATTTCTATTCAAATTTCACTTGAATTTGAATTTGAATTTGTGGAGCCAAATTTGGAACCAAAATTTCACTAATTATGATTAGTGAATTTTAGCTATGGTTCAACCCACTAATCCAAGATCAAGTCCAAGATTCTCCACTAAGTGTGCTTAGGCGTCATGAGGCATATAAGGCATGAAGGACAAACACAAAGTGTGACTATATGATGTGACAATGAGGTGTAGCAAGCAAATGCTCACCTCCCCCTCTAACATTTAATTGGATTGGGCTTCTCCCAATTCAATTAAATTTATTTTCCAACACACACATTAAATATTCACTTAATGCATGTGAAATTACAAAACTACCCCTAATACAAAACTAGTTTAGGTGCCCTAAAATGCAAGTGCTGAAAAATCCTACACTTCTAGGGTACCCTACCTACATTATGGAGCCCTAAATAATAAGGCCCAAAAATAATGGAACCTTAATCTAATATGTACAAAGATAAGTGGGCTCATACTTAGCCCATGGGCCCGAAATCTACCCTAAGGCTCATGAGAACCCTAGGGCCTTCTCTTGCATCTTTGGCCTAATTTTCTTGGAGTCTTCTATCCAATGCCCTTGGGGGGTAGGATTGCATCACTAAGCCCATGCGTGGAAGACAAAGAAACTATAGGGCTTAGGGCAAGAGTACGCGCTAAGCCCATGCAAAAAACGAAAAGGCTCATAGGAGTTAAAGCAGCATTAGGGCTTAGCGCGAGAGTGCGCGCTAAGCCCATGAATGAGGTGCTGAAAAGACACTGGGGCTTAGAGCGTAGCTGGCACTAAGCCCAGGCATGACATGTAAAAAATAACCTAGAAACTCAAGAACTAAAGCACACAAATGCATGAACTCGCTAAGCGAGGCATGCCGGCTTAGCAAGTTCATCACAAAAACCAAGAAATTCATAACCAAAACCTAGAACATATGAACTCACTAAGCACACAATGCAAGCTTAGCGAGTTCATAAAAAATTTCCAGAAATGCAAGGGCTACCTAGGAACGCATGACTTGCTAAGCCATAGGTGTAGGCTTAGTGAGCTCAACAAAATTTTGCTAAAATAAAATGCACTGAACAAATTGATACTATGAATGCAACATGCACAACACGCACAGGCACGAACATACCACAAAAGGAATTTGACAAGATGAATAGCAGTATGAACAAATAAAACTAAAATAATACCTAATGCACTGGAATGAGGGAGAAGAGAGAAAGCAGAATTGGTTGAGAGAGAGAAGGGTTGAGGGTGAGCACTGAGAGTTGTAGAAGAAGTAGCGTGAGAGAGAGGCTGAGGGAGAGAGTTCTAGCAAAGTCAAGGAGATAGAGAACGGTTTTCCCATAAAGGAAGAAAAATTGGAAGGAGAAGGGGTTAAGGTTTTTGGGTAGTTCTCGAACTATCTGCAGTTATGGTCCTCGCGCTTAGCACGCGGCCTGATAATTTTAGTGGCTTTAATGGTTCCCGTGCTTAGTGAGCGTGGCTCGCTTAACGCACCAAGGATGATTTCCTTTGGTCTTCTCCCTCAAAATTTATTTGAATTTCAAATTTTTTTACACATAGAACTTGCGCTTAGCGCGAGCGTGCTTGTTAAGTCTAATTCGGGAAATTCCAAACCCAAGAAGGTTTTGGGCTTAGCGACATTAGGTTGGTTTAGCGAGAGTTGCTGGTGAAATTGACTTGCAACTTTTGCTTAGTGAGCCATTGAGCGCTTAGCGAGAATAGGTCGCTCGCTTAGCCTGAGATGTCGTGCTTACTGAATTAAATGGTGGAAGTTGTAGAGGTGCACAATGGCTTAGCGTGTCAGTTACGCTTTGCATGCTGGTAGGTGCATGCTTAGTGTGCACCTGTGTGCTAAGCACAATTCATGGAAGTTTCAAACAGAGAAGTTTTTGGGCTTAGCATGACAGGTACGCTATGCCCAATTCAAAAGAATTTCAGACAAAGAAGAATTTAGGCTTAGCGCAAGTGGTCGACCTTAAAGAGAGTGCGCTTAGCCCAATTTAAAATATGGACACACAAAGAGATATTTGGTCTTAGCGCCACTGTTTGCGCTTAGCGAGGGTTTGTTGGCGCTTAGTAAGCTGTCATGCGCTAAGCGCGATTCTCATAACATTGGGTTTGTGCCCTTAGTGCAGAAAGACTATTTCATAAATACATTCAGCACCTTAGCACAACAGTTCAATCAATTCAAATCATGCAAGACATTCCTAAAATTGTTCACAACACCTTATATCCACAGCAAGCGCACACTATTATTGAAAATAAAAACACAACTATCCTAAGAAATAACAAAAAATCACAATAGATAATGAACCTTAGGTGGAACATTTATACTCCAAATGCTAGCCAGTCATGGGTCAGCTTGATTTCCTTCTCTAAGTTCACAAATTTCTTTACAAGCCAAATAAGCAGAATATGAACCATCATTCTCTGGTTTCCAAACCCATCTATCAAACACATCTAGTTGTATTATCAATTGCACAAGTTCCCTTTGCATTTCCTCATACAACTCATCTTCCCATGCAAACAATAGTCTTCTCCAATTTAGTTTCTAACACCACTCACCATTTTCCCATATTCCCACATTATTTATGATCTCATTTTGTTGTAAAAATATGAAAAATAATCTAGGATATAGATGTGTAAGACAATGCTCCCCACCCTTATTATCCAACCAAAATCTTCTCCACTTTACACACTTTTCAACCCATTTTGATTCACTTTTATCCCCACACTAGGGTAAGATCTCTCCACCAAATTGAGGTATTTTTTATATCATGTCCATCTACAAGATCTCTCCACCAAATTTAGGTTTCCATGTGTTCTCTTTTGAACGAGGTTCCTCACTAAGTGGCAACATTAACTTGTTAAGCAAGCAGTCTTCAACTTCAAGTATTTAGTTTTTCTTCCAAGTGTACTAAATGTCTGCAAAAACACATTCCTAAAATTAACTACATGAAAACTAACTTGTAGAAGAAGGGGTTGAGCTATGTCTCAAAATTTTTTCAAAAACCTTTTTCTAAAGATGCAAGTTTCATCTAATGATTAGAAGGTAAGTTAAACTTTTTCTAAACAGTGGTTGAATACAAAAGACTTTTGTTGCAAAACCCCTATTTCAAAAACAATATAACTGCTAAGTCATAAGATGAATTAGGTCCCTCAATGGTTTTGATTTGATGCAAATAAATACTAAGTTTAAAAAGTTTGAGTCTGAAATGCTAATAGATGATAGTGTTGCATCTAAGCCCTACTGTATCAAATGATAACAAACAAACATTGATTTTGTAAGCATATAAAACCAAATTAAATCTCTATTTGGTTGATCTCTTGCATAGAGAATGGGTGATTATTCTTGATAGGATCTGTCAAAATGAAAAAGGAAGAGAAATGTCAAAGTATAAAGCCTTTTTCTACATAAAAAGGCGCAACATAACATTATGCAATGCATTTCATTGAACAAAAGGTGATTTGATCTCTGAATCCCGATATGGAGTGTACTTAAGGAAGATAAGAAGAGTAATTTGTCAACCGTGAGTGACTGAAAGATGACAAGAATTAAATGTTGAATTAAATGCTTCAATGGACACCCTATCTTTAGACGATTGATAGACCTAAAAAAATGATTGTTTATAGACGAAGGTTCCTCCAACAAGCCTATAAATACCAAAAGAGTTGAAGTGCTCAATTTATAAACCTTGAAGGAAGCAATCTTACAAGAATTCAAACTCTCTAATTTAAAAAAATTCTTAAGTTGTAAAAAATACTCTTGAAACAATTTGTATATCCTGATAGAAAAGATTGTAAGCTTACTTTGTGCTTTCATCTTTGAGATGTTAGCTTAAGTCTATGTGCTTCCTACCTTAAACATATTAGTTGATTTATGTAAAGCCAAAATTGGTTTGTTAGGAAACAATACTTAAGGATATTAGCTTGTAGAGGCTAGTGTAAAACTACTTGGGTTGAGCTAGAAGTGGTTGTGTAAAAATATTTGTATCTTTGTGAGAAAGATAGTGGAAACTTGGTGGATTGTTAAGAATTGAATGTAATCTCAATGGTGGAGACAAACAAGTATAAAAAAATGTGTTTTCACTTCTCTTTCCTTATTTCTTTACTGACCTTGAGTATTCCACATCCTTTGGGGGTTTGATAGGAGCAGTGAAAAGTCTTTTGGCCAAATGTTGGTAAATTTATGTGTTTGTTTGCAAAACATTGTCTCGTTTGTTTTGGCATTGCTATTTGAATTTACATTAAGTGAAATAATTACTTTACTTTAGAGGGTGAAAGTTTCTTGGTGTGAGATTAAAAAGGACATGGCTTGCTAACTTTGACAGACTAGAGTTTGTCAACTAAAACTTCTCAAATTTTGACCATCTCTAACTTAATAAGACTTTAATTAGATTTATGAAAAATTTGATATCATGGATGCTCCCATGTAATGATTTGAGTTGGGATTCTTTATTTTAAAATAAAGGATATGGAATAGGTAAACCAAAATTGTCGTCACAAGTTTTCATGCTTCATGTTTAGCAAAATGCATGACTTGTTGGATCATAATACAAACCAATGGAGTTGGCAAAATAAGACTGGGATGCAATTAAGAAGTCTCTTCCTTGGGCCATTGATTCTTGGGGCATGGGCATGTTGTTTTCTGTTTCTTTTGATGATAGTTCATAGTGATAGTTCCTTTTGATGATAGTTCATAGTGATAGTCATGCAAGATTTTTTATTTGAACTAATTTTAATATTGAATTTATTTATTTAAATGTCAAAGCTTGTTATTCACTAAAGTTATTAAAGTGAGCATGTTTATCTAGAAAAAGTAATAGGGACCAATAATCGGGCATTGGATGAACTGTTGGTACCTATGACTATGTCATTCGATAACCATCCATAAATCCAGCTGAAGGATAGAGAAAGAGAATATGAAATAGAAGAGAGATAATTTGGAAAATATGGACTAGAAACAAGGAAACAAAGAGTGTTGGATCAGACCAGTTTTATCTAATATTTAGCTCAAGTAACAACTAAATTTTTAACATTTATTTAATAACCAAATAATTTATGACTAAAAATAGGTCCTACTCTGTCTATATAGTATATATATGATTTTATAAATTTGCTAATCACTCTTTACATAGTGGGGATGTAATTAGAAGAATTCCTCCTTGGCTCTCTTATATTTTGGGCATGGGGATGTTTCTACTTACACTTTTTGTTGAGAAAGGGATCATAATGCTAATTGAGTAATCAAGGGATCATAACTGTTGTTGTCTTACTGATAATCTCATTCATTAGAACCTGAAAATTTGGATGTCTTTCCCAATGCTATATTTACTAATGTAAAAACTTTTCTTTCACGTGAAACTTCTCTAAGAATTTCTTCATGTTTTAGAAGAACTTGACTACCTTTTCTTTGGGATAGTGAGTCGTTTTAGTTTTTATGTAAACTTGGACAAACATTGTAGGTTCACTGAATACTTTTTGTCTTTTCCTTTCTATGTATACCTCTCTAACATATTTAAAAATCATAATTTTATAGGTTGCCTAATCTATGAGGTATTCTTTGGACTGAGGTTGGGCAAAATAAATGAGTTATGCAACATTGGTTCCATTCCCAAGGTCAACAACTTCTCTTTTTTTTATTTATTTTATTTTATGACTTCATATATAGAAATTAAAGGACATTTTAGTTTTCCAATTGCTTTTATGTTTTATTATTTTGAAAAAAAAATCAGTTTTAATCTTTATATGCTACTTTTTTTTTTTTGTCTTACAGTCTTTACTTCTAGATTACCAACGACTATTGAGTTCCATGCCTTCTCGTAGATTAAATACATCAAAGCTTATAGAAAACAACAATGAATGTTGAATAAGGTATATTCCAATGGAATTTCTAATTATAAATTATAACTGGATCAACCTTTGTTATTCAAGTTTTTATGATTCTTATGTTTTCATTTTTTTATTTTCACAGTTACTTTCTTCATTAACTTCTGCCTTTGAATTTGGTTCAGTTGCTGATTTAGCTTTAATTGTATTGTTGAAAATGGGTTCCTAGCTTTCGATTGCGGAGCTAGTTTAATGTCAAGGTAAGTTATAATTTCATATTTTCATGCCAATGATTTTCTTTTCCCTTTCTTACAGTGCATACTTTTATCTCTATTTTACTCTTTTTAATTAGGATTCAGTCCTATTCTTTTATTGGATTTCGATATTCATATCTAGGTACTTCGAACAATTGTAAAACTTTTTGCCTCCAATGATTAAGCTATATGAGTTGCCCTTCTTCAACATATTGATCAATATGGAGAGTCTTTATCAGCGCAAACTATTGATGAGCAAGTATGCACTCAATTTCTCTATTTTTTTTGTTCATGACAATTCCTTTTTGTACAATATATACTAACATTCACGTTGACAATGTGGGTACTTTGAAATTGTTAGATTTACCCTCATGTTGCCACTGGGTTCTCCATACATATGCTTTTATTAGAGAACTGACTCTTAAGTCTATGTTAATTCTGATTCCAAAGGTATGTCTGTTATATATTGATATAAATGGATTTTGCTTGTGCCTTAGTTTCTTTTTAAAATTTAGAAGTGTTATTGGAATGTCATATATATATATATATATATATATATAACATTTATAGGTAATTGTGTTTGTATAGCATGTTTGACCTGATGATTGTGAAACTTACATAGAAGAAATATATGTTTGAGGGGAGGGATGACACTTGTAACATTATTTGTGTTCAGCAAGATATTGTCATTAATAAGATAGAGATCTAAGTTGTGTCGGAGCTCGGGAATAGTACAAATCTTTTATTGCTTTTTGGTTTATCTTAATTACCACACCTCTTTCAATATGCATTTTTAATAATGTTTTCTAAGATGCTCAAATATGGTAATTGTGAGATTGCGTTTACCTAAAGGACATAGTCAAGGGGATTTTGAAGAATCAATAATGAGACATGGTATATAATGCTTTATATACTTGATCAAGAATCATTTATTACACTTCTAATTATTTAATATAATAATTTGCTGATTTTTAAAAAAATATACTAGTTTACTTTAACATGTTTCATGTATTAATCTTTTGATGATTTAATGTGATTAACTTTAACATCTATTTATTGTATGTTGTTGTGATTTAATGATAAAAAACCATTGGAACCAAAAAGAATGGAAACAATTTGAATAGAATGGACAAGATTTTTTTTTTTAAGTTAGAAATGAAACACTGAACAATGTTTGAGAATGTCTAGGATAGTTAAAATTGTATTTTAGAATAGTTTTAGGTTGGATTTAACATTGTAAATATGTCAAATGTTGAATTTGCTTGTTTAATGTAGTTAATTTGATAATGTGGGATCATTTTATTGGTATTTTTTTGTATTTATGAATTTATTGCTTTTGATTGATAATAATTTGAATATAATTAAATATGTTTGTTACAAATTATATTGATGTTGAAAGAATGACAAGATGTTGGAGACACTAAGAATTAGGTTTGATTTTCCTTGAAATTATAGGTTGGATTTGTTTGTCAAATCAAAACCAATATTAAAAAATTGAACTTTCTGCATCGGTGGCAAAAAAAGTGTCTTTGATTTCCACGATGATTTTTTGTTAAACTATCTTCGAAAAACCACTTTTAATGATAGCTTTGGGGAAAATCATCATGGAAATTTGACTTTCAAAGACTGTTTTTCTTATAATCATCTTTGAAAATGTAGCTTAGAGACTTTTCTGATACCTTTTTTACATCAATTTTGAAAAATTGTCTTCGAAAGATTACTTTTAACGATGATTTAAATTTTTTTGTTAAAATCCTTTGACTTTTAACGATGACCATTTCAACAACAGTTGAAAACCTTTGACGAAATCCTTCTAGAACAGTCGTTATAAGACTTTTTTGTAGTAGTTGTAGAAGCAAGCTTCATGATGAATCAAGATTGATTCAAAGAAGTTTTGATGATGACAAAGGTGATGACAAAAAGCTCAAAGATCAAGAACAATTCATGATAACAAAGACGATGATCTCAAGAATCAACGAATCAAGTTTCAAGATTCAAGTTCCAAGAATCAAAATCAAGATTCAAGACTCAAGATTCAAGAATCAAGAGAAGGTTCAATTAAGAGAAGTATTAAAAAGTTTTTTCAAAAACTGAGTAGCACATGAATTTTTCTCAAAACCTTTTACCAAAGAGTTTTTACTCTCTAGTAATCGATTACCAGATTATTGTAATCGATTACCAGTAGCAAAATGGTTTTCAAAAAGCTTTCAACTGAATTTACAACGTTCCAATTGATTTCAAAATGTTGTAATCGATTACAATGATTTGGTAATCGATTACCAGTGTGTTTGAATGTTGGAATTCAAATTAAATTGTGAAGAGTCACATCCTTTCACAAAAAAGCTTTGTGTAATCGATTACACTGATTTGGTAATCGATTACCAGTGATAGTTTCTGAACAAATCAAAAGATGTAACTCTTCAAATAGTTTTTGACTTTTTCAAATTGGTTTTAAGTTTTTCTAAAGGTCATAACTCTTCTAATGGTTCTCTTGACCAGACATGAAGAGTCTATAAAAGCAAGGCTTTGTTTTGCATTTTAAGATCTATCTTTTCTAATTCATTCTTTACACAAGCAATTTTTCCACATTGATTTCTGAGTCTCTTTGAACTTCTTCTTCTTCTTTCTTTATCAAAAGCTTTCTAAAGTTTTCTGGTTTTCTAAACCTTGAAAACTTGTGCTATTCATTCTTTTCATCTCTTCTCCTTTTGCCAAAAAGAATTCGCCAAGGACTAACCGCCTGAATTCTTTTTGTGTCTCTCTTCTCCCTTTTCCAAAAGAACAAAGAACTAACCGCCTGAATTCTTTTGTGTCTTCCTTCTCCCTTATCAAAGAATTCAAAATGACACAGTTTGAGAATTCTTTTGATTCTTCTCTTTCCCATATACAAAAGATTTCAAGGTACTAACTGCCCGAGAATTCTTTTGTATCCCCATTCACAAAGTTTCAAAGGTTTAACCGCCCGAGAACTTTATCTTAACACATTGGAGGGTACATCCTTTGTGGTACAAGTAGAAGGTACATCTACTTGGGTTTGACTAAGAACAAGAGAGGGTACATCTCTCGTGGATCAGTTCTAGTGGAGGGTACATTCACTAGGTTGTTCAAAGAGAACAAGGGAGGATGCATCCCTTCTTTATCTTTGCTTGTAAAAGGATTTTTACAAGGTTGGAAAAGAAATCTCAAGGACCACAGGTCGCTTGGGGACTTGATGTAGGCACGGGTTGTTGTCAAACCAATATAAAATCTCTTGTGTGTTTGTCTCCTTCTTCCCTACTCTTTTAATTTCTGCTGTGCATTTTAATTTCCGCTTTTACTTTTGGTTAAGTTTCTTTTCTACTCTTTATTTACTTAACAATATAGTAAAAGTCTTAGAAGAGTAAATTTTTAATTAGTAAAGGTTTATGAATAATTAATTCAACCCCCCCTTCTTAATTATTCCGAGGCCACTTGATCCAACAGTAGTGCAATTCGTAATGGACTTTACTATGTTATTAAACATTTTTAGTAGTTGATACTAACAAATTTTCATATAGTGTATAAGTTGAAATTATGAAAAATAATTTATCATAGGTAAAATGTTTTTACTCACTACTGGAAATGGTGCTTCTACGACATACATTCTAAGATGGTTATAATAACCGTCTTAGAATGTGATATTGTAATTAGGGGCTATGTATTTTGTTTTTACGTCGCACATTCTTAGACGATTTTACATAACCGTCTTAGAATGAAATTGTGTGACATTTTTGTAATTATGGGAAGCTGAAATGAAGACGGTTTTGGCTGAAGGACCGTCGTCGCTTTTGTTACCCTAATTAATGTGGCGCCTCTCGCGTGCGAGGTAAAAAACACTACACTGTGTTTCAGAGCTAACGTTTGGCCTCCATATTCATCGCGCCTCTTGTGCCCCAGTTTGAAATAGCGTTCCTCTGTGTCCCTGGTGTCGCACGCCTCTGGCCATCTTCAGCCAGGTTAGTCCACTATGACATATATTTTTTTATTTAATACTTTTTTCAAAATTAATTATGAGCAAGCAGCGCAACATTTTCTTTGTTTAATCAACATATTAGATTGGATTTTGAGTTAAAATTTTTATGGTACCTATAATTTACGAGTTCACAAAGAACAAACTATGCAGGATGCAAAGATGGAAATTATTTCTCCCTAATTTGTTGTGCAGTTATACAACTAATCTTAGTTTAGTTCATAGACGTACATGTTATGTTAAAATAGATAAAGAATAAGGGATTAGGTATTGTTTAGTGGGTAAAATAAGATATTAGTTGATTCTTGATGAATTTATATATGTTTAATTATTTAAAGGAGAGGCCCACATGTGGGAGTTCGAGACCACAAACTTTATTCTTCTGTTTGTAATATAAGGATTAGACTTGTGAATTATATTACATGGAAGCTATGAAACCATGTTATGTGATAGGAATCTGAATTAAAGAGATATATAAGTTGTATTGTTGATTGGAAAACTAGATGTATTACAAAAGAACCAACCCTGTAACCCCAGAGCTATGCTCATCAGAGAAGAGATAATAATGATATTGCCTCCCATCCCTCTATCCATATCCTCTCCATATACATGCGTTGATTCCTCTAAGTAATAGAACATAAAACTCTAATGCAATTTATTGCATCATGTTGACACTTTTGTCCATAAAACCATAACAATATGATAGTGTCAGCTCAACCAAGACTCCTTTAGCCTTGACAAACAACAGAGTTGCAACCATTACAACAGCCGTGTTATGGTTTCGACACTAGAAAGCACCATTGTTCACCTCAACCCTTGTTGCCACCATAAGAGTAGTTGGTCTTGCTAAGTCAAGTATGCAAGGACATTCATAATTACATTGGAAACATAAGGGAAACGAAGTGGTTCCTACTTTTTGGCCTTAACAATGTATCCATATCATTCCAGACCAAAATATACTCCCAAACAACAATTTTTCTTTCAACATCTACACGATTCAATTAAATATCAATTGCATCTTGTAAGGCTTTGCAAGAATGGTTGTCTGAAAAATAAAGATTTTCTATGAATGAAGAATTTGAAGCTGAAGATTTGTTATTATCAATGGTAAAGTAATCCTCACTCACACGTGAACACAGTTATGATAATGGAGTAGAACAAAAAGCTTTCATAAGAACTGAGGAGTTACCAGTCACAATTTGGTGTTAAAGAAGGTATGTGCCTGGACATAGAAAATATGTGATGTGAGATGATGAAATCCACTAGATCCTTTGGTCATGATTGTTTGCAACGTGAATCAATTTGAATCCCTTTTTCGGCAAAGCATGAAAATTTCTTGATTGCTTCATATTAGACCACCCCATCCTTAGAAGCAGTGAATGAAATCCCCTGCTATGTAAATTACCTACAATATGTCTTTGATGAAGGCAAAACTTAGGTAGGGTTTGAGTCCATTTTTTATAGGAACAAATTGCAACCTCGGAAAAATGTTATTGTTAGTAAGTGAAGAGATATGAATAGTTTTTATATATCGTCGTTTTGGCGTAGAAATTTTCTCTGTTTATTATATGTCTGACCCTAACACTCAAGAGTCTATTTGAATTCAGTGTAAACATAGGTTATGACTTTTAGGTTGTGTAATATTATTGTTTGATATTTTCATCTATTTCTTTTATAGTTGTATTTATTTATTGCCTCATAGTTGTCAAGGTTGAACTTCAAGCTTTTCTAGTAAATTTGAGAACTTAGCTATTGTATGCATTGAGCTTGATATTATTGTTTGATATTTTTTTCTATTTCTTTTGTAATGTAATCAACTTTATTGATGTACATGTCATCTAAGGAACAACTTTGAGCTTTGGTGGAATATTTGAGAACCTGGCTACTCTATGCATTGATTTTGATTGGAAAACAGTTAAAAATGTCATAACCCTCTTTTCAGCTCTTTAGCCATGCCCAAAGTTGCAAAATCTTGAAATTAATAGCGAAGTATGCTTACTTAATCCATATTATTCTTTTTAATTTATTGAATTATTATTATTATTATTATTATTATTATTATTATTATTATTAGTAGTAGTAGTAGGCTAATTCTATTTGATGCTTATGTCAATGTTATGGCATTTGATCTCTGATGCTTAATTACCTTAATTTAAGAGATAATACAATTTATGAAGCCTTTTAGACTTTATGGATTTAGATTCGTCATGTCATGCATAATTAGTCTTAGTCACTATTGCTACTGTTGATAGTTGAAATCAAAACTCATTGGTTAGTTACATACATTCTTTGGATTTGTCATAGATATTGCAATAATTACAATACAACTAAGACTTTTGAATCATCAAATCAAGGAGCTTTACTTTAAAGTGAAGGTGATGAGTGACGATAGATACCTTGTTTGTGGTCGACACCTTTGTCGATGGTGTGGCACTGAGCACACTTGGTTTTGAAGATCTTCTCGCCGTTCTTGGAGTTTCTGGGAGGAGCTTCATCGAACGAGGCCATCGATGCCCAAATGAAGCTTCCTGAAGGAAACAAAACGCCAAATGAAACGCAAATGCAAATGCAAATTGAAATGAGAATATGTGGGGATGGATACCACAGACAACTCCACATAAAGAAACATGCTCGAATGCTTTAGGTGATGGTGGAGTCTTCGTTCTCCTTGTTGTTGCTGTTTCCGCCGCCATTCTTCTTCTTCTACAACATCATCAACACAAAATCAAAGTAGTGAGTGAGTGAGTGAGAGAAAGAGAGATTTACCGCACCTCTACATCATAACAGAACTAAGCGGAGCCTCTGCTTCTTATCCTTCATGGGATTGGGGCCTATGGTTTTTGCCCAATGAGACACACAATGCCGCAAGTGAGAGAGAGATGATGCACTTCGACGGATCTCTTCACCAAGGGAAGGCAAACTTGTTGACGGAGGGTGGCCGCGGAAGTTCGAGAGATCGAGCTTGCTGCGCGGAAGCTCAAGAGTTCGAGAGATTTTTGTTGGCTGCGCGTGGACTCATACATTGGGCTTTTAAATTCAACTGAGATAGCAACGGGTTTTTAATGACCCGTCGTAATTTTTTATGACCAACACACATTCTAAGGCGGTTTTCAATAACCGTCTTAGAATGTGCATCGTAAAAAGTTTCTTTGCTAAAATAATAACAAAAATACCACCGCCTTATTTTTTAAGGCGGTTCCAGAAGAACCGTCGTAAGATGCCTATCGTAAAAACACAAATTCCTAGTAGTGTTTGGTCATTAAGGTGATAAATTATCAGGTAGGTTATAGTACCTCTTTTTTTGTTTTATGTGCGCGTGTGTGAAACTTGAATTATATCGCGGATATAGAACATATGCTATAATAAGGAAAAAAAGTGAAACTTTTCCTTTCATAAAAGTTGTCGTTTTGATTCATTCGAGATGTGTAGATCGTGGACTAATTGATTTGATTGATCTATGTTATTAAAGTGGGGAAAAATGCTACTTTTTGAAATTATGAAGTGAATTAATATGAACTGAGTAAAGGGAGTTGTGTGTATCACCGATGGGGCATATTGATGCATTTTGCTTTAGTCTCTAGGTTTACATGATACAAATACTTTTTTCATTTGACTATTCATATATTTTTTCTCCATGTTTATTTGGAGTAATAGACTCATGGAAACCAGTATCCTAGGTAAAAATATTGACAGTGGCATTTAATGCAAAATACACTGTTCATTGGAAAAAAATGAACAGTATATATCAAACAGAATGTTATATGTTCTAACGGCATGTGAAATGGAGAAAGGAAAGCAAAATCAACATATAGGACAGGGAGATGAAGAGTGTGTGACACAAAACATACATAGCACCAAGACTTTAACGCATGTGATGGTTTTTTCTGTTAAAATAATAGGAATAGAAGTATGTGAGATCCTTTGGGAGTAATGCATGTTATGATATTAGGAAAGACACACAAACAGAATAATTTTATGGTGATACAATGACAATATTTTGCTAGGTACATCGTGGATTCGGTTTTATGCCTTCATACATACACACGCCATTCATCATGAAACTTGTATAAGCATCCTTAGAGTCAATTGGTTTATTAAAGTTAACCATTAATTATTCCTTAGCTAGTACTATTACGCTTCATGGTTAATTATAAATCATGGACTTTGTATTCATATGATCATATAGTATGAATTTTGTGTATTAGCAACCTGCAGGCTAGGTTATCATTAATTGTTTTAGGAATTGCATCACCCCTAGCTAGCTAGATAGAGTGTATTAAAGTCAATGTTTGTCAGTTATACATATAGGAGTATTGATGCTAATGTTAATTAGTTTCTATCCATATGAAAAATTAATGTCTGCTTGTTATGGGTGTTCTATCCATATGTTAATCAGTTATACATACAATTGCCATTTTAGTGTGATTTTAGAAAATTTAACCAAGGTACATTTTTCCTATATATATTGGTTTATATAGCTAAGTCACAAGCATCATGCATGTTGAATAACTGCAAAATGGATAAAATCTTGCATATCACTATCTAGAAGTTATCAACAGATGGATATATTTCATCATAAGAAAAAGTTAACGTAGATAACAATTATTTTTCAGTGCTTGGTTCATTAGTTCAACATCTTTTTATAGTTCAACATTCAAAGTTAACTTACAACACCATTAAGAAGGGGGGGTTGAATTAATTATTCCTAAACCTTTACTAATTAAAAAATTATTCTTCTAAGGCTTTTACTTATGTTGTTAAGAGAATATGGAGTAGAAGAGAAACTTAACAGAAATTAAAAGCGGAAATTAAATGCACAGCGGAAAGTAAAAGAGTAGGGAAGAAGGAAACAAACACACAAGTGTTTTTATACTGGTTCGGTAACAACCCGTGCCTACATCCAGTCCCCAAGCGACCTGCGGTCCTTGGGATTTCTTTCAACCTTGTAAAAATCCTTTTACAAGAAAAGATCCACAAGGGATGTACCCTCCCTTGTTCTCTTTGAAACCCTAGTGGATGTACCCTCCACTAGAACTGATCCACAAGAGATGTACCCTCTACTTGTACCACAAAGGATGTACCCTCCAATGTGTTAAGACAAAGATCTCAGGCTGTTAAACCTTTGATACTTTGTGAATGGGGATACAAAAGAATTCTCAGGTGGTTAGTCCTTTGAACACTTTTGTATAAGGGAATGGGAAGAATCAAAAGAATTCTCAGACTGTGTCGTTTTGAATTCTTTGACAAGGGAGAAGGGAGACACAAAAGAATTCAGGCGGTTAGTCCTTTGTTCTTTTGGAAAAGGGAGAAGAGAGATACAAAAAGAATCCAGGCGGTTAGTCCTTGGCGAATTCTTTTTGGCAAAGGGAGAAGAGAATGAAAAGATGAATAGCACAAGTTTTCAAGGTTTGAAAAACCAGAAAACTTCATAAAGCTTTTGGTACAAAGAAGAAGAAGAGGTTCAAAGAGATTCAAGGCTTGTAAATGATTGTATGAAATAAGTGTTCAAGATTATTGAAATGCAAAACAAAGCCTTGCTTTTATAGACTCTTCATGTCTGGTCAAGACAACCATTTAGAAGAGTTATAACTTTTAGAAAAACTCAAAACCAATTTGAAAAAGTAAAAAACTTTTGAAGAGTTACATCTTTTGATTTATTCAGAAACAGTCACTGGTAATCGATTACCAAATTAGTGTAATCGATTACACAAGGATTTTATGTGAAAGGATGTGACTTTTCACATTTGAATTTGAATTTCAACGTTCAAAGGCACTGGTAATCGATTACCAAAACATTGTAATCATTTACAACTTTTTGAAATTAATTGGAACGTTGTAAATTCAATTTGAAAACTTTTTCAAAACAATTTTGCTACTGGTAATCGATTACAGAAATCTGGTAATCGATTACCAGAGAGTAAAAACTCTTTGGTAAACATGTTTTGAGAAAAATCATGTGCTACTCAATTTCTGAGAAAAAATTCTCATACTTTTCTTGATTAAGCCTTCTCTTGATTCTTGAATCTTGAGTCATGAATATTGATCTTGATTCTTGAGATCTTGAACCTTGAATCTTGATTCTTGACTCTAAACTTTCTTCTTGAGCCTTGAATTCTTCTTGATTCTTATCTTGAACTCTTGAACTGTTCTTGATTCACTTGAGTTGTTCTTTGATTGATCTTTGAGCTTTTTGTCATCTCCTTTGTCATCATCTTTTGTTATCATTGTTATCATCAAAACACCTTTGAATCACCTTTGATTCACCATGAAGCTTTGCTTCTACACTTGTGGTCAATTAATCTAATATCTAATGTTAGAAAGAAATTATTTAATCTGCACTATACAGTGTTGAAGTTAACATTCATCAGTCAACACTGAAAAACATTACCAATTCCTTCTATTTCCTCGTGATCTATCATAAGCCCCTTGTCCTTCCCACCTATATAATTTCAAAGAAACAGGATTCAAGAATCAGTACACATGTATCATGTTGTATCTCTTTTATGATGTCTTTGTCTTGACTTACACCCTTTTACGTAGCTATGTTTATGACTAGAAAAGGAATATGGATTTGAGATTGTTGTATCTCTTCTATGATGTCTTTGTCTTGACTTACTCCCAAACTCCCAAGCCTTTCCTGCAAGATAGATGATTAAGACAAAACAGATTGTTCATACATGGAAACATTAAGTGACAAGTCCTTGTTCTGGTTACCAAAATCTTCTATTTGGCCTTCCAAAGTTTTAGACTGGCCCAAAATTTCCTTAGCCTCTTCTATCTCTTCCTTGCGCCAAAGAGCAAGTTCCTTCCTTTTCAATGTTAAAATTTCCCTTTGAATCTCTCCCTTACATCTCAAAGCTATAGTAGGAATGCCTAAAGAGGAATCAAGTGCATATAGATCCACAATATGTTTACACCTAACAGTAGCTTCCTTAACAGGCTCTTCTTTTATAGTCATAGGTTCAGATTCATCATCCTTCCAACCTAGATTAGTAAGCATTGAATTCAATGTAGGGTCATGCATATCCTATTCTAAAATAACCATGTCCCTTTTGATGCAATCCTATCCCGCAAGGGCATTGGGTAGAAGACTCCAAGTAG
This sequence comes from Glycine max, assembly GCF_000004515.6. Taxonomy (NCBI): domain Eukaryota; kingdom Viridiplantae; phylum Streptophyta; class Magnoliopsida; order Fabales; family Fabaceae; genus Glycine; species Glycine max. The sequence continues at coordinate 31,027,889 of NC_038256.2, read as the reverse complement.
ATTGGGCTAGAGATCCATGGGAAGGCCCTAGGGTTCTCATGAGCCTTAGGGTAGATTTTGAGCCCATGGACTAAGTATGAGCCCGCTTATCTTTGTAAATATTAGAATATGTTTTTCCTTCGTTTGGGCCTTGTATTTTGGCTATTCTAGTAGTATAGGGTTTTAGCCTTGTATTTTGGGGCATTTTGAGTAGTCTTTGTAGTAAGGACTTTTTTTTTGTATTTTCATGTTTTTTGTCATGGGGGTGAGCTTAGCTATTATAGAGGGTGTGTAGCTAAGTTCTAGCTTCTCATCTCAAGGAGGTGAGCTTAGCTATTAGAGAGGTATGTGTAGCTAAGCTCTAGCTTCTTTAGGAATCTTCTTAAGGAAGCTTCTCAAGGAGGTGAGCTTAGTTATGAGAGTGTTGTGTGCAGCTAAGCTCTAGCTTCTCAAGGAAGTTTTCTCAAAGAAGCTTCTCAAGGAATTTTTCTCAAGAAAACTTCTCAAGGAAGCTACCTAGTCTATAAATAGAAGCATGTGTAACACTTGTTGTAACTTTGATGAATGAAAGTCTTGTGAGACATACTTCAAAGTTCCACTTCTCTCCCTTTTTTTTCCTTGAATTTCGTGCTCCCCCCATCTCTCTTTCTCTCCCTCTTTCTTTTCCTCCATTGAAGCATCCTTCCAAGCTTCTTATCCAAGGCTCATCTTGGTGGTGAAGCTCCTTCTTCCATGGCTTATTCCCTAGTGGATGGCGCCTCCTCTCACCTCTTCTCTTTTGTCTTCTGCTGCATCTCCATGGTGGAAAATCACCATTAAAGGACCTCATTGAAGCTCAAAGATCCAGCCTCCATAGAAGCCCCACAAGCAAGCTTCCATCACCTTTCTTCATCAACTAGAGGATTGAAAAGTCTGTCTTTCATGACAACAATCTCAACCCGTGCTTTACTCTTTGCAGTGTCCATCTCTACTATTTGGGCTTCTGATGCTTTGGCCATTTTAAGAACTTCCTCAACATCTTCAACTTTCCCTTCACGTCTGAAAGCAAGGGCCTTTCTCTTTAAACCTAAAAGTTCCTTCTGAATTTCAGCTTTACTTCTTGGCGCTTGAACCAAGATATTTGTAGAATGTTTACTTAAGGAAGCATCATTGAATGGCACAAAATGATCATCATATTTCTTCAAAGGCTTGCTTAGAGAATTAGAAACATCATTATTGTCATCATTCCAACCCAAGTCCCTAAGGAGTGAAAGATGTGTTGGATCAGACATATCTTGATCTGTTACGTCATCTTCGCTTCCTTCCTCAAGTGACAGACTTCTACTGAAATCAGCTTGCATATGTGTTGTATGTGGGACATTATCAGTGGAAGATTATCAGTGATATTGTAACATTCATAGCCTTGTCCATCTCCATCAGTTGACATTCAAGAGCTGCACCCTTTTGCATTTCTTTTTCTGCTTCATTCATTTTTCCTTCCCTTCTCAATGTGAGAGCCTTCTTTTTCAAACTCAAAAGCTCTCTTTGAATCATCAATCTGCTTTTTGGTGCGACTCTGGAAGCAACATTATTAGTGGCACTAGTATTTCTCTTATCTAGTTGAATGGAGTCTGATCTAGTACCAGCAATTTCAAAACTCACACCTTTCCTTACAACAGTGGATTTTTGTGACATAGTATTATAATCTTCAGGTCCAGAGTTGTTAAGACCCCTTTCTAATAACTTTGCCTTTTTCAAGAATTTCATTGCTTCTTCGACATTACCTGCTCGCTTTCGATTAAGAGACTTTCTTTTAAGAGACTGAATTTCACTAAGCAATTCTTCTTTGTCAAAGGTTTGTGACTTGGAAGATGCATTTTTAGGTTCGGTCCAACCTACTCATTCCAAAGCACTAGCTATTGCGGGGTCCATCATATCCTCATCGGTCACTTCAAAATTACCATGAAGGTCATCAACAATGGCCAAAAGGTGTTCAAAATCAAAACCATCCCTATGATCGTGCATATTTGATAATTCTTTATCATTATTCATGCTACAATTAATGCTGATAGCTCATCATCAAAATCTTCAGCTTCAGCAAGGAGTTATTGTTCTTCCAGTTCCTTTTCTAAAATTTTAGCTCTTTTTAATTCCTCTTTGGCATCTACTAGGTTACCCTTGCGCTTCAGCATTAGAGCATTTTTTTTTTTCAGAGCAACAACTTGGGACTTGTCAATCTTGTTGTCCTTTTGTTCACCAGTTTTTGTAAAGGCTTCTCCAATCGGTGATGAGAATTCACCCTCTAAACTCAAGTTTGATGACTTTTTGTCTTCATTATGTAGATCCATATCAGACCATCCCAGCTCTCTAAGTTCGGAAGTAAGATCGTCCTTTACTCTACCCACATGAGAAAGTGACTTTGTTTTTCTGTCAGACTCTGTAGGAATGCCTTTCTTAAGCATGTCAAACAAGTTTCTAGAAGGCAAACTTTTCTTACAAGATTTTCTTAATTGAATTTCTTAATTGAATTTCCAAAGCATCAGCTTGCCTCTCAAGTTCCTTCCCTCTCTTCAAAGCTCTCAACGCCTCGTCAGATTTCCCCTCTCATTTTAGAATTTTATGCTTCTTCTTCTCCTCCAAAGCTTGCTTACGTAACTCATCTTGAGTGGTGGATCTCAAATCAATACGCAAAACATTAGGCTTGTCATTTGAGACAATTTTTCGTATTTTTTCATCAAAATTGGAATTACTCGAAGAAGATGAAATGCCAAATGATCTTTGTCTGCTGGGAACTTTGTCACTGGCTTGACCAAGAATGTGGTTCAAAACTTCATTTTCATCTCTAGGTGCTGATTTCAAGCTTCCTGGATAAATTGAAATGAATATTCAAAAAGTATGGAACCATGTAGTAATAATGAAAGTAAAATAAATGAATGTTAGTCTAACAAAACTGCATAGTTTGAAAGACATATTAAGAAAAATAAATAAAAATACCTTTCCCAGGCCTGCGTCCATGTCGCAACTAAAACCATGTTCCTTTTTTCTAGTTTCTTACAAGGTTCACAAATATGCACAGGCGAATCACCTTGTCCACGTAAAACCATTCTTTGTTGAGTACAACTGCCACAAAAGATTCCCCCACACCTCCTACAGTGATGCTGAAACATAAAAGCAAATTGGAAAAATGTAAATAAACAAATTTTGGACAAAAAATTCAGTTAGAGTTCAATCAGATTCATTCTTATAAGCAAACATGGAAGATTATCTTCCCAATACTCAGCATCTCATGTTTCACACAAAATGATGAAATGAAATCAACAAGCATATTATTCATTTATTGTGACCAAGGACTCCATGAAGCTTCAAACTACAAGTCTAATAAAAGGATTCCACTCGGTAAGCTTCAAACACGGTGAGTGATCCTCTCTTAGGCAGGTTACAGATGCAATGCTCCAAGGAAGGAGCATCAAAACACTTTCACATGACAAGAACAATTTATACTTGCTAACTTTATACTTCCTTAATTTTTGTTTATCATTATCCATACTGTCTTGATCACCAGCCTCGGTTTACTCGGGTGACTTCTAGTCTTTTCTAGGAACTTATGAATCCTCACCTGAAGTACAATAACATAATCAGAACAAATATGTAATTTATAAAAGAATAAGAAATAGTAGAAAGGGTGCACTTCTTATCTGGTATCCCTATATATCAATTCTAGATTACAACAACAACAACCAAGAAGAGTGATATAAGAACATAGAAGGAAATTTCAATAAAACAGCTTCCCGATATTATCTTTCCTCCCCCAACGGTAAAATTGGATGTTACAATTCATTGACAAAGAGCTCCCTTGTACTAGTACTGTGTTTTAGAGAAGAGTAATACCTTCAATGAAGCAAACACTGTAGCTATTAGAATATACATAGTATTGAAGGTGGTGCTAAATCTATGAGTTTTCTCAACATTGCCATAAACATCTTCCATTGTTGTTTCTTGATCAGTGATAAAACCCTGCATGATATACATCTCATAAGAACTTTCATTTTGATCATATGACAAAATCATGCATATAGGAGTTCCTTTTAGAAAAAGTAAATTCATCCAGCTAGGTAGTTTATCCTTTTAGTCTATACCCTGCTTATTATGGTGAGAGCTTGTTTCTACTTGACAAGGTACATGCTTTTGTGTCGTATTGAAAATGTAATTTCATCCCACACTGATTGTGAATTTATTTATTAGTTCCTATTTATGTTGTTTGATGAAAATCTTGTGTGGTTGATTTGTTACCTTGGTTTATAGTTTTAAGCATAGTTGTGAAAATTGAAATACTAACATGACTTATGGACTATCAATTATGATGAATAACTGGCTGGGGCATGAGAATTCTGAAAGCGTAAGTTTAAATAAATTAATATTTGTGAATGCCCCTGATGTTGCCTGTTAGTCTATAATAGTATAGGAGTTGACTTATATTGTTACTAGAGGTATTAAAACCATAAAACTTGGTGGTTGAATTCTGTAATGAGGAGTTGCCCATGTAAGAAACATTGAGTCCCCAATGTTAGCTTTTACTTATATGGCTAAGTTTCTCATGTTTCTGTAGCATTTCTTGTGCTTCGCAGCACTGAAATTCTTATATTGGCCCTGGCTGCAGTTTAATGGTAGGAAAAGCTTTAGACACTTGGTCAACGAAAATCATTGTGAAACCAAGAATTTTAGTCAATATTGTTTACCCACTATAATATACATATTTTATGTTTATGGTATTCTTAACATTGGTTAAATTTAGGCTTCACCTCTACTGCTGTTTGGTTTAACTAAGGTGCTTTTCAGCTTGGTTAATTGGGTTTAAGGATGTCAATTTTCTACCAGTTGTGTAGGTGAAGACTAAAGAGAGTTTGGACAATTCGATTTATTGGTCTGCCGAAGATAAAGTCATACTAATTGAACCTGCCATTACCATAGTCATGCTTATTGTTAACTAAATCTTTCTAGGTATGTAACTTAATCTGACATTTATTTTAGATTTGGTTTGTTGTTCATATATGACTATTATTTACCATGAAAAATATGTGCATTTTGAGTGAACCTTAGTTACCCGTTTGAGATTCCATACCATGATTAATATGGATAGTTTGGATTAGTCGTGCTATGGAATCTTAAATTGTCCATTCGGACAGTTTGGGAACTCTTTTTTTTTTTACTTCATTCATAGTTATAGGTTAAGTATGTTGTGATATATTTGATGAAATTTCAATTTATTGCATATTGCTTTGTTCTCCGGGTGCATACTTGATTGTGGTCAATTTATGTGACCGCTTTCATTTCGTGTACTTGGAGACCAATACAAAATGCTGCCAAAATTTCATCAAATTCACCATAATATTCTTAACTTGTACATACGAATGAAGCAAAAAAGGTTGTTCCTGAGTGGGATAGAACCTCACCTTCATATGAGAAAAAGTGAGATTTTCGTGCATACGGGATAACATAGCCGATATCACAAAACACAAAACATGAATCGAAGTTGGATTGAAGCACCACGCATAACTAATGAGTATTAGAAAGAGGTTGAAGATTTCTTGCAATTTGCACAAAAACATGCACCAGTGTTAGGTGGAAATTATTTATGTCCATGTGTTAACTGTGTCAATGGGAGGCATCATTCATTAAATGACATTAGATCACATCTTATATGTGACGGCTTTAGTCCGACTTATACAAATTGGATATGACATGGTGAATTGCTACACACGTCAGCAGCCCCTCACACTGAGGCGATACATGTACAAATCGGAGATCGTATGGAAGACATGATATGCAATCTTGGCCAAGAGGGTTTTTTGCAAGCTCATGCATATTATTATCAAGAATTACAAACAGATTCGAAGCTGCCATTATACTTGGGGTGCACAACCTTCACTCGGTTATCCGGAGTACTAGCTTTGGTGAACTTGAATGCCAGATTTGGGTGGAGTGACAAAAGTTTCACTGAGTTACTTGTGTTGCTGAAGAATATGCTTCCTAAGGATAACAAGTTACCCAAGAGTCACTATGAGGAAAAGAAGATATTATGTCCTGCGGGTATGGAATACCAGAAAATTCATGCATGCCCGAATGATTGTATTTTGTACAGAAATCAGTTTGCGGAAATGCGTAATTGCTTGACATGTGGGGTATCACGATACAAAGTGAATGATGACGAATGCAGTAATGATGTAGCTAGAAACAACAAGCATCCAACAAAGGTTTGTTGGTATCTTCCAATTTTACCAAGGTTTAAGCGATTGTTTGCTAGTGCAGACGATGCAAAAAACCTTAGATGGCATGCAGATGGCAGAATAAATGATGGGTTACTCTGACATCCCGTTGATTCTCCATAATGGAAGACAATTGATGACTTGTATCTTGAATTTGGAGAACCAAGAAACCTACGGCTTGGTCTTGCTTCAAATGGCATGAATCCATTTGGTAACTTGAGCACTAGACACAGTTCATGGCCTGTTTTGCTGATGATTTACAACCTTCCTCCTTGGTTGTGCATGAAGCAAAAATACATTATGTTGTGTATGATGATAGCGGATCCAAGACAGCCAGGAAATGATATTGATGTCTATCTGACTTTGTTGATTGAAGACTTGAGAAAATTGTGGGTGGAGGGGTGTTGGTGCTCTTCGGCAAGTGTACCGATTCACTTAAGTAGTATAAAACGGTAAGATCGAGTATCATATCCTCAGGGAATTTGTTTCACTCAAACATTGTACATTTAGTATGCAAACATTTGTATGGATTAAAATCAAACTAAATATCAAGTTGAATTCTATACTAAAGTCTATTGGAATATAAACTAAATATCTAGAATTTTGGAAGTGAAAACTATCAAGTAAAAAGCATTGGGTCATTCTACTGAATTTCTCTAGATGTTAATGTGTATTTTTCTCTATTTAACGTTATCCTAGTGTTCTTAGCTGAGAAACTACTCAAACCAAGACCCTCTAGTGAATGAGCCTAACTCTCTTTAAACTTCGTCCTTGATCCCTCAACAAACTTAGTCTAAAAGAGTTGCATTAAGTCTACAACATAATATGAACTAGATCACTGCACTTCATTCCTAGACATACAGATTTCTAGCTTGCTTTACCAAGTTCTAAGGCTTTAAAGCATTTCCCAATGCTAAAAATCCTAACTATACATACAAATGGGTGATCAAGCCACAAGCATGTAAAATAAGCATAGATAGAAGCAATGAACACATAAAAATAACCTTAAATGGATAATGAAAGATTGTTACATCAAGGTTTCAGCAAAACTCCCCAACCGAGAGGCTTAGCCTTCGATTACAAGTAATGCAATCTCTTAATACAAGGAAGGAATAGTTTTGAGTGAAAGAAAATGGCAAAGGATGTTTGAGGATGTCACCTACAACCTCTAAACCCTAGACTTCACTCCTTCTAACCTAAGCTCTCTCAGCTACCTTCCTTCTATCTTCTCAGCTTCCTCTTGTGCGCTCTCTCCAACTCTCTATATTTTATTTCTGGCAACTTCAGTGTTTTAAAGGCTCTTGGACCTTTCAGCTTCCAAAGGCTTGCTTAGTGAGACTGGCTCGCTAAGCAAGAGTAAGTGAATTTTGGCTTAGCGAGACTGGGCGCGCTAAGCGCGAGAAGAGACAATAACCTTGTTGGGCGGGCTGTCTATGCACTGGGCAAGAACATCTCTGATTGATCCTCTTCTCGGGTTTCCAAACCCACTAAGCGAGTTGTATGCCTCGCTTAGCAGATGCCACTCGCTGAGTGGATCTGCCTCACTGAGCGAGTCATCAGCTACTTAAACCTTCTCTTCTTTAGCTTAAAATTGAGTTGGATTAGTGGATGCCACTCACTGAGCAGATCTTCCTCGCTGAGCAAATCATCAGCTACTTAAACCTTCTATTCTTTAGCCTGAAACTGAGTTGGATTCAACATTAATTCATAGAATGGGAGTATCTACTCTATAAAATCACACTAAACAGAAAAATATGTACAATTCCTACAAAAAGAACCATAATTTGGAGGTAAAGCGCTATTTCCATGCAAATATTCAACATAAAACTAACTCTTGAATAAAGACTAACAAACTCCCCCAAATTTACAGTTTTGCTTGTCCTCAAGCAATGAAATAACAGTTTATTTGTCGTCAAGTGAAAAAATTCACAGTGGTTAGCCAAAATTGTGTTTGTTTCACATGATTCAATCACATGAACGGAGACAACTAGCAATGCTTCAACCAATAGCCCATCATAAAGATATGCAATGTTTCAAAGACATGAACATGTTTATTAAGCAACACAGATGAAATAAGCTAGCAAGCAAGACAGGTATCAAGGAAGGTTCATCAAGCTTAATCCTCATGGCCACTGTTTCTCTCATAAGCACAAGTGTTTTAATGAATTCTTCAAATAAACAACCAACACAAGTCTTAACTTTTGCATTTCATATCATGTCATACAATCACAAACACACAAATTGAATCTGAAGGAGTTTCTTAGCTTGGGCTACAAACAATTCATGGTTTTTCTAGGATGCAATACTTAGGTTCTAGGAGAGCATTCATCCTTGGATCACCTTTTCCTTTTAATTCCCAGCTTCTATTGATATGCCACAAGTATAAAAGACACTTATCTCAAGCAACAACACACACAAAGCTTTACTTATTCTTGAAACTTTCATTTTCTTCTTTTTTTAATTTTTTATTTTAGCAGTTTATGATTATTGCTTCTTTAAACAATTGTCTATATGGCTGTTGCTTTCTTTACCACAATAAAAAACACCCAACATTCTCCCTCAAATTTGGGACAAATTTGCCTTGAACCACAATGCTCTCCTACAACCTAAGGAAGGGTAGACGGAGTCTCACGGAGATTATAATTTTAATCAGGCTTGGGGTTCAGCTTATTCAATCAAATTCAAGGTCAAAATTGGTGCAAGGGTTATATCACTCATGAACAGGGTAAGGCTATTTGGCTAAGCGGCTAAATCAATCAATCATGGCCTTCATCATTTCCAAATCATGCATTCATTCAGTATTCAGAGATTCATGCAAAAAATGATACTTGATGTTAGTCATTCTCTCACAATTTAAGTTCACACATCTCACCGGGATATAGCCAATGATTTCCTTCACTATTTACCTGTCAAACAAACTAACATTTTCACTCACGCCCCTAATTCATGTTCTTTCTCTTCTAACTACCGCATACTTATTCAAGGCATGTGATCTATCATCGCAATTCACTAAATTCACACAATCAACCAAATTCAAACCAATCAACAAACACCAAAAAATTTAAACCAAAACATGTTTTAAAAACCAAACCACTGTGCATAGTTCAAGAACTGTAAACTGTTCAAAAAACTGTAAAATATGCTAAATAAGTAAATAAACTAAAACTAAAACTGAATCTAAATAACAGAAATATAATAAGTGTCCTGTCATCAATCCTCCTGTGCCGGTGCTGGTCATCCTGAGATGAGGAGGAAGCATCCTGGGCTGGCCGTGGTGTGTCCTGTGCTAGAGTGGGCCAAGGGTCCCAGGTGCTTTGCGCTGCTTTGCAGCATAATCAGTGTCTGTAGCACCATCTCCTTCCTCTGTGGCCTCCAAAGGCGTGGCAGCAAGAATGTCTTCTGGTGTCTCATCTGGTGTGTCCTCCAACTCTAGGTGTGGCTCTTGGGCTATAGGAGCCTCACCTCCCCCCGTAGGAGAAGGTTGGACTCCTGGCCAGGCCACCTGGGCCATAAAGTCCTCCATGCTAAGGATGGGCCGATGTTGAGCTAGGTCGTGGATACTTTGCATCACCAGGCATAAGCTGTGGTGGAGGCTCTGCAGCATTGACACCAGAACGTCTGAGCTCTGAGCGGAGGGGCTGGAGGGTGCTGTGATTTGTGGAGGTGCAGGAGTAGGAGCTGGTGCTGAAGTAGAAGTTGGAGCAGAGGTGGAGGCGTTAGAAGCTCCCCGAGCCCGAGTCTTGTGAGTACCCAGAAAAGTGATCGTGGGATCATTCGGGTTCTAGCAGTTCTTTATGATATGTTCCAAATTAATGGCAGGGCTTAAGGACTTGAAAGTGAGGGAATCTGGGACAACTCCTTTGGCAATGCACAAGGCAGTGATAAGTGCAGGGAATCCTATCCAAGAGGAGTTAGACTGGGCCACCTGGGAAATCTATCCGGAAATAATGGAGCCCATGTCCATGTCCATCTTCATAACGAGTTCGTAAACCAACCTCACCCTGTCCATGTTAAGATCGGACATATGAGAGGTGGGGGCAAGGTTGGAGTATGAAAGCATACTCTAGGTCTGGGCGAGAGTAGTAAGATCCTTCCTCAGGAGCTTCCAGGGTACTTCTTTAGCATTCAAAACAAAACCATGCCCTGGAATACAGAGTCTGGCAGTGAGCTCCTGAGGATCCGGGTGCGTGCGGAAAAACCTGGAGTATGTGGAGTAGCGCACCCCTGGCTCCAAAAACACGGGGATCTCCTCGAATGCATTCAACTTCTCTGCGTCAAACTTTATAAGCTTGCCCCTCACTCTGCACTGTCGAGGGGACTTGTCCTCTGGATTGTATAAATTAGCATAAAACTCCTTGACTAGGGCCACATCTATGTGACCATCAGGCTGCATGGTCAAGGTTTTATGCCATCTCTGCCTCTCGAGCTCCTTACGGAACTCATCATACTGGGTCACATACAAATCAACATTCCTCTCAAGGAGGATGTTTCTGGAATGCATGTTTTGCTCATACCGTTCCCAGGCGACCTCGGAAATGAATCTAGTCGTGTCATATGGCTCTTGAGGTCTGGAGATGGATGATTTTCTCTTTTTGGAGGCCATCTGCATCAAAAGAAGCGCAATAGAAAAAGTTAGACAGGTTTTATTGAAGAATGATAACAGAAAAATAAAACAGGAAAAAGGACTCGGCGCTTAGCGAGACAGACTCGCTTAGCGCGCTGTAAGAAAATATCAGCATACGCTTAGCGTGCTTAGTGCAGCTATTGAAAAATAAAGACTCTGGCTAAGTGAGACACCCTCACCTAGCTGAAACAACACAGTGGCTAAGCGAGCATGGCTCGCTAAGCCTTATTCTCCAACAGAGAGCTAATTGTGCTTAGCAAGACACACTAAATGGGCTTAGCGCCAGTGGGCGCTTAGCGCAACTTAACTACTGGAACATAAATGGCTTAGCAAGTAGGCTCGTTAAGCCCAATTTTAAAACAGAGAAGAATTTGCGCTTAGCGAGCATGGCTTGCTTAGCGCATGAACAAAATTCAGCAAAACTAAATTGCCTTGGGCTTAGCGAGATAGACTCGCTTAGCCCAGGCTTATTCAAAGTTCAGAGGCATGGTTGTAAATCATGCAGGTTTTGATGATGTCAAAAAGAATTTGCTTGACAAAGGGGGAGAATATGAATCATGCATATCTTGATGATGTCAAAAAGAAATCACTTTATTGTCATCATCAAAAAGGGGGAGAATGTGAATGTATGATGTTTTTGATGATGCCAAAGAATAATCAAACTAGGCTGCTACATTTTCTTCAAGATCAATACAAGATTGCTTCAACAAACAAAGCCTTGATTCAAGATTTCTTCAAGACCAAGCCTTGCCTCAAAACAAAGGGTTTCAAAGTCATGCAAGGCTCTGGTAATCGATTACCAGGAAGTGTAATCGATTATCAGAAGGGAAGTTTGAGAAATTGTTGTTGAAAAGGGTTTTGAATTTGAATTTTGAACATGTAATCGATTACCATATGTCTGTAATCGGTTACCAGCAACGAAACTCCTAAAATTAAAATTCAAAAGTCATGACCCTTCAAATTATAACCGTGTAATCGATTACCAGAATGCTGTAATTGATTACCAGTGAGGATTTTCGAAAAATATTCCCAACAGTCAGCTTTTCATTTGAATTTTGAAAGGCTATCAAAGGCCTATAAATTAGTGACTTAGGAACGAAATTGGTAGAGAGTTTTGCTTGTTCAAAATGTCTTATCCTCTCAAAAGGAAATGAGAGAGATTCCAAGAGAACTTCATTGCCAAATGCTCTCTCAAAAGAAACTCTTGGGCAAGCACTTGCAAATCCATTAAGAGTTTCTCCATGGACTTCAATTGTAATATCGTTCTCTTCAAGAGAGAATTCTTCTTTCTTTCTTCTCATTCAAAGAGATTGATTAAGGGACTAACGGTCTCTTAAGTTGTAAGGATTCCTGAACACAAGGGATGGGTTGTCCCTGTGTGGTTTAGACTTTGTAAACGGATTTTTACAAAGGGAGTGGAAAATCTCAAGTGGGTTGCTTGAGTACTAGACGTAGGCACGGACTTTGCTGAACCAGTATAAAAATTTTGTTTGCATTCTTTCTTCCCTTATCTCATTTATTTTGTTGCAATCAATTTTGTCTTGCATGTTTAAAGAACATTATTAAATTGATTGCTGCTTCTTTTGCATTCTAAGCCTATCCCTCTTAAGTTATTGAGGCCGTTGGTGCAACAATGGTGGCTTAGCGAGTGTGGCTCACTTAGCCGTAACCAGAATACCAACAGTCTCTATGACTCAGATCTAACTAAATTGACTCGCTAAGCGCGGTATACCGGCTTAGCGAGTTCATACGAACTCAGAAATTAAAAACTTGAAATTTAAATGCTCACTAAGCCGTAGTGTAGTGGCTTAGTGAGTTCATACATATATGCATAAATTTAAACAGAAATAATGAACTCGCTTAATGGGTCAGGGCCCGCTTAGCGTGTTCATCTGAAAACCCAGAAATTCATCCAAAACGGATGATATCGCTTAGCGAGTACATTGAATTTTCCAGAAAAAATTGGGGTTTCGAAGCCTCAACTCCCTAGCCACTTTCAGGCATAGGAAATCTAAGTAAAACCCTTCAAATGAACCTAAATTATATGCTAAACTAAAGCCCTAAAAACATACAATCTAAACAACTAATTACGAAGCATAAACAATATCAATTCACAGAGAATCACAACATAGTAATATGTCATCTATCCTAGGGTTCAGAAAATTAAAATGACAATGGAGTAGAGAACTTACTTGGATTGCAGAGAAATGAGAGAATTGAAGGCAAGAAGCAGACAAATGGAAGCACAGTGCAGAATGCAAATGACTACCAATGATGGGAGTAGGAAGTTATGTTTTTGTACAAATGGTAACTGCCTAAGGCAGTTACTTTTTATTTTTGGCAGTTTTGATCTGCTCGCTAAGCGCGAGTGACTCGCTAAGCGAGCACTCGGTGACATTTGAATTTTTCAAGATTTAAACTCATGCGCTTAGCGAGACCAACTCGGTTAGCCCAATTAGGAAATTAGAAAACCTGAGAAGGTTTTGGGCTCAGCGCACGGGTGTGTGCTTAACGAGTTATGCAGCTCTGATTGGTTTGCAACTTCCACTAAGTGGGACATGACCGGCTTAGCGGATTAAATGCCTCAAGATGCAGTAGTGGGGTCACGCTTAGCGTGATGGTCTTGCTTAGTGCAATGCCATTCCAAAGAGAGTTTTGGGCTTAGCAGGTATGACCCGTTTAGCCTAATTGACATGGGGGTCTAGGCAGAGAGCTTTTTGTGCTTAGCGCACAGACGCGCTTAGCGAGAGACTATGTTGCGCTCAGCGAGATGGCTCACTTAGCCCAATTCCATTAAATGCAATCTAGAGAGGTTTTTGGGCTTAGCGCCATTGTCTTGCTTGGCGAGACCCCTTCAGCCAATGGGTGGGGGTTGGTGCGCTTAGTGCGAGATGGTACTCGCTCAGTGCATAAGGTATGGCTCGCTTAGCGCATAGGGGGCGCTGAGAGAGTGGATGACTAAAAAATTTTCTAAGTTCTTTCCTCATTCATTGCTTCAGAGAAGTTTTTGTCAACCGCTCTATCATACTAGAACATGCTAATTATGACTCTAACAATCTCAAATAAGTTGAAAACTAACTATATGCAATGATGAACAAAAAATAATGATTGAGAACTTAAAGAAAAAGCTGGGTTGCCTCCCAGTAAGTGCTTCTTTAACTTCACTAGCTTGACGCATTTTTACCTCTAAGGGTCTTGTAATTGTAGAATGGTGGTCAGTCTCTCAATGTTCCCATCATGGTATAGCTTCAATCTCTGACCATTTACTATCCATGTTCTATTCGAAGTTTCTGATTGAGGGTCAAATAATTCCACTGCTCCATATCGCTTGACTTCCTTGATGGTGAATGGTCCATACCATTTAGACTTTAACTTACCTGGAAACAACTTTAATCTTGAGTTAAATAGCAGAACTTGTTGGCCTGGCCTAAAGTCCTTCTTTAGTAGCTTCTTGTTGTGATAAGCCTTCACTTTTTCTTTGTACAGTCTTGAAGACTCATAAGCATTCAATCTCATCTCTTCCAGCTCCAAGAGTTGCGACTTCCTCTTTTCCCCTGATAGAGCCTCATCAAAATTCAAGAATTTCAAAGCCCAGTATGCCTTATGTTTCATTTCTACCAGTAAGTGGCAAGCTTTACCATAAACCATTTGGAACGAAGACAGGCCTATAGGGGTCTTGAAGGTAGTCCTGTAAGCCTATAGTGCATCATCCAACTTGCTTGACCAATCCATCCGAGTTGAAGCCACAATTTTCTCCAAGATCTTCTTAAGTTCCCTGTTGGAAACTTCAGCTTGACCATTTGTTTGTGGGTGATATGGTGAGGCTACTTTGTGTGTGACATGATAATGGCCTAGCACCTTTTGTAGTTGGCTGTTGCAAAAGTGAGAGCCCGTATCATTGATTAGGACCCTAGGCACCCCAAAGCGAGCAAAAATATTTTTCTTCAAGAACTTCACTACAATTTTGGCATCATTCTTTGGGGCAACCACTGCTTCAACCCATTTGCAGATGTAATCCAAAGCCATAAGGATATATTCATTGCCAAAAGATGGAGGAAGAGGACCTACAAAGTCAATTCCCCAGCGGTCAAAGACTTCCACCTCCATTATATTCTACAAGGGCATTTCATGTCTTCTAGAGATTCCTCCCATTCGTTGACATTGATCACATTGAGTGGCATGTTCATGAGCGTCTTTGAAAAGTGTTGGCCAAAAGAATCCTGATTGTAGGACTTTGGTTGCTGCTTTGTCTCCATTGTAATGATCTCCGCGTGGTGAATTATGGCAATGCCACAATATGCTCCTTGCTTCTTCCTTTGTTACACACCTTCGTAGAAGGTTGTCAGCACCAATTTTAAACAAATATGGGTCACCCCAAACATAAAATTGAGCATCATGCAAGAATTTCTTCCTTTTCTACCAAGTCAAATCTTTTGGAATGATTCCAGTTGCCTTAAAGTTGGCCAAATCAGCGAACTAGGGCCTTTCATTTACCATGAACAGCGATCCATCAAGGAATTCGTCTTTTATCTCTAGCTCCTTCAAAGTCACTTCTTCATTGACTAGTCTTGACAAGTGGTCAGCCACAAGATTTTCAGATCCTTTCTTGTCTTGGATCACGAGGTCAAATTCTTGAAGCAACAAAATCCACCTAATTATTCTAGGCTTGGAGTCAGCTTTATTCAGCAAATACTTAATGGCTGCATGATCAGTGTAAACAATAACTTTTGATCCCACTAAGTACGATTTGAACTTTTCCAAAGCATAAACAATTGCAAGTATTTCCTTCTTTGTAGTGGCATAATTAATCTGAGCATCATTTAAAACTTTGTTGGGATAATAAATAGCATGGAAGACCCTGCCTTTCCTCTGGCCCAATACAACACCTACAACATAATCACTTGCATCACACATGAGCTCTAATTCTTGACTCCAATCTGGTGTTGTAATAATGGGAGCGGACACTAGACTGGTCTTTAGAGTGTTGAATGCCTTCAAACACTCTTCATTGAATAAAAACACAGCGTCCTTATTGAGCAAATTACTGAGTGGTTTAGCAATCTTTGAAAAGTCTTTTATAAACCGCCTGTAGAACCCAGCATGCCCTAAAAAGCTTCTCACTCCCTTGACATTCACTGGAGGAGGTAGCTTATCAATCACATTAATTTTAGTTTTATCTACTTCAATCCCCCTCACAGAGATTTTGTGGCCCAACACAATTCCTTCTTGAACCATAAAATGGAATTTTTCCCAATTAAGCACCAAGTTTGTCTCTTCACATCGTTGCAACACTCGCTCTAGATTTACTAGACAACAATCAAAAGATGAGCCAAAGACGGAGAATCATCCATAAACACTTCGATACATTTCTCCACCATGTTAGCAAATATTGCCATCATACATCTCTGAAAAGTTGCAAGAGCGTTACAAAGACCGAAGGGAATTCGCCTATAAGCAAACACACCGAAAGGATAGGTGAATGTTGTATTTTCTTGATCATTTGGGTCCACAAAAATCTGATTGTAGCCAGAGTTTCCATCTAAAAAGCAATAAAATGATTGTCCAGCTAGTCTTTCAAGCATTTGATCCATGAAGGGAAGTGGGTAGTGATCATTTCTGGTGGCATCATTCAATTTTCTGTAATCGATGCATATTCTCCACCCAGTGATAGTTCTTGTGGAAATCAAATCATTCTTCTCATTTCCGATTACCGTCATTCCTCCTTTCTTGGGAACCACTTGTACAGGGCTAACCCATGCATTGTCCGAAATAGGATAAATGAGACCTACTTCTAGTAGTTTAAGTACTTCCTTCCGCACTCCTTCCTTCATAACCGAATTTAATCTTCTTTGTGGCTATCTTACAGGCTTATAATCAACTTCCATGTTGATCTTATGCATGCAGTAAGAAAGGCTGATTCCTTTGAGATCAGAAATATGCCATCCAATAGTTGCCTTGTGTTTCTTCAGAACTTCCACTAGCTGAGATTCCTCCTTCTTTCTTAAAGAATTGCTGATGATCACTGGACTTGCTTCATTTTCTCCCAAGAACACATACTTCATATGCTCTGGAAGAGTTTTTAACTCCACCTTGGCCTTTTCTGCCGGAATGTCCTTCTTCAATTCTTCAAATACAACTTTTTTAGAAGGATTTTCTTCTAAACCCTCTAATTCTTCCAAACAGTTCTGCAATTCTTTTTCTTCCTCTGTTGTCAAACACTCCATGGTATTAGTCAGTGCTTTTTCTAGTGGGGACTACAGCACCATGGCTCTCACTACCATGTCTACCTCATGTTCAACCTTTTCTACCTTAAAATCGGCCTTGTGGTCACTTGGGTGCTTCATGGCTTCAAATAGATTAAATGTAACCTTTTGATCATCCACACTCATTTCCATATTACCTTTGCCCATATCAACCACACAATTAGCTGTTAACATGAAGGGACGACCTAAAATAAATGGGATTTCAACATCCTCTTCAATGTCCATGATCACGAAATCTGCAGGGAAATTAAACTGACGCACTTTGACCAGCACGTCTTCCACTACACCATATGGCCTTGTAATTGAGAGATCTGCCAGCTGCAATGTCATTCTTGTTGGCATGATTTCCAGCTCTCCAATCCTTCTACACATGGATAGAGGCATCAAATTAATGCTAGCCCTTAACTCAATAAGGGCTTTTCCAACTAACACAACACCAATCGAGCAAGGGATTGTGACACTCCCTGGATCCTTGTATTTTGGTGGAAGAATTCTCTAGATAACAACACTACAATTTCCCTCCACCATAATATTATCACTATGGATATATTTGCCCTTCTTGGTCAGCAGATCCTTAAGAAACTTGGAGTAGAGTGGCATTTGTTGCAAGGCTTCTCCAAATGGGATACTTATCTCTAATTTCTTGAAGATATCAAGGAAACGAGCAAAGTGTCATTCCTAGTCCTTCTCAAATGGCACCAAGGGATATGGTGCTTCCTTCCCTATACATGGAACAACCTCTTTCTTCTTTTCTCTGGCCAACTCACTCTTTGTCTTTTTCTCTTCCTCATTTTCTCTTTTTTTTCATCTTTCTCTTCACTTATTTTTTTCTCCCTCATCTGATCTCCCTCATTTTCTTTTTCTCCCTCAGCTTCTAACTCCTTCTCATCACTAGTCTTACTCTCATCCTACACTATGATCTCCCTCTTGCTTCTAGTCATGACAGCCTTACATTCTTCTTTGGGATTTTTCTCTATATTAGCTCCAAAACCTCCAGAAGAATTCTCAGCTATTAGCTTAGTTAGCTGTCCCACTTGGATCTCCAGGTTCTTGATAGTTGGATTAGTGCTTTTATGGTTAGACATTGAAACTTGCATAAACTGAGCCAAAGTTTCTTCCAGCTTAGTGGTCCTCTCGTACAAGCTAGGCCCTTGATTCTGAGGTCTGTCGGAAGGTCTTCCTTGGTCTTTATTGAACTGATTTCCTGGATGTGACCTTCATCCTTGCTCCTGATTTTGATTGAAATTTCCTCCTTGCTGGTAACCTGGAAAACCACCTAAATGGAATCCTTGTCTGTTTTGATTTCCCATGTAATTCACTTCCTTTGTAGCATCATCTAAGGGTATGCAACAACCAGATTCAGGTGCTCCTCTACAAATACTACAACCTCCAACCTGCATAACTGCTGAATGGGAAGGTTGAGCCACTTGTAACTGTGTTGGAAACTTGCTAAGTGTCTCAGTGAGCGATTCTAGCTGCTTAGCTAGCAGCTTGTTCTATGCCAACAATGCATCTTACGAAGAAAGCTCTAACAGGCTTCTTTTGGTGGGAACATGAGTTCTATCATGCAAAATGGCATGATCACTAGCAACCATATTCTCAATAAGTTCCATTTCTTCTTCTGGAATCTTCAACTTAATCTTTCCCTCAGCAGAAGCGTCTAACAATTGCTTGGACTGTAGTCTCAAACCATCAATGAAAATGTTCAACTGAATAGGCTCGGAGAATCCGTGAGTAGGTGTTTTCAGCAGGAAGCTATGGAATCTTTCTAGCGCTTCACTCAAAGATTCATCTGGAAACTAATGGAATGATGAAATAACTTCCTTGCCTTCAACTATCTTTGATTCAGGGAAGCATTTCTTCAGAAATTTCTCTACTACTTCTTCCCATGTCTTTAAACTGTTCCCCTTGAACTTGGTTGTGTTGTCCTCTCTTGCAAAGCTTTTCTCCTCCTTTTTTCATTGTTTCTCCTGCAAGTAGCTTCAATCTCCGAATCTAATGGAGCTAAATTCCCTGTTGAAGAATTACCTCGCATACAAGAAGCACTAAACAAAGCAGCAGTTAACCAAGTCAAGAGAAAAAATTGAATTCTAACTATCTATTCACCGAATCAATCAAAGAATAAAGAATAAATGTTTCCAAACTGAATTATACTATCTAAGTGGAAAGAAACTCCCCAGCAACGGCACCAAAAACTTGTTGGTGCACTTCGGCAAGTGTACCGATTCGCTCAAGTAGTATAAAATGGTAAGACCGAGTATCATATCCTCAGAGAATTTGTTTCACTCAGACATTGTACATTCAGTATGCAAACATTTGTATGGATTAAAAGCAGAGTAAATATCAAGTTGAATTCTGTACTAAAGTCTATTGGAATATAAACTAAATATCTAGAATTTTGGAAGTGAAAACTATCAAGTAAAAAGTGTTGGGTCTTTCTACTGAATTTCTCTTGATGTTAATGTGTATTTTTCTCTATTTAACGTTATCCTAGTGTTCTTAGCTGAGAAACTACTCAAACCAAGATCCCTCTAGTGAATGAGCCTAACTCTCTTTAAACTTCGTCCTTGATCCCTCAACAAACTTAGTCTAAAAGAGTTGCATTAAGTCTACAACATAATATGAACTAGATCACTGCACTTCATTCCTAGACATACAGATTTCTAGCTTGCTTTACCAAGTTCTAAGGCTTTAAAGCATTTCCCAATGCTAAAAATCCTAACTATACATACAAATGGGTGATCAAGCCACAAGCATGTAAAATAAGCATAGATAGAAGCAATGAACACATAAAAATAACCTTAAATGGATAATGAAAGATTGTTACATCAAGGTTTCAGCAAAACTCCCCAACCGAGAGGCTTAGCCTTCGATTACAAGTAATGCAATCTCTTAATACAAGGAAGGAATAGTTTTGAGTGAAAGAAAATGGCAAAGGATGTTTAAGGATGTCACCTACAACCTCTAAACCCTAGACTTCACTCCTTCTAACCTAAGCTCTCTCAGCTACCTTCCTTCTATCTTGATGCAATCCTCCCTAGGAAGGGACCAATCACTAGAACCATGAGCAAGAGGCTCCAAGAAGACTGGGCTAGAGCTGCTGAAGAAGGCCCTAGGGTTCTCATGAACCTTAGGGTAGATTTCTGAGCCCATGGGCCAAGGTTGGGTCCAATTATCTTTGTACATATTAGACTAGGATGTCATTATATTTGGTCCTTGTATATAGGGCTCCATATTGTAGGTAGGGTACCCTAGAAATATAGGATTTTTCAGCCCTTGTATTTTTGGGCACCTAGACTAGTTTTTGTATTAGGGGTAGTTTTGTAATTTCACATGCACTAAGTGGATATTTGATGTGTGTGGTTGGAAATAAATTTAATTGAATTGGTAGAAGCCCAATCCAATTAAATTTTAGAGGGGGAGGTGAGCATTTGCTTACTACACCCCATTGCCACATCATATAGTCACACTTTGTGCATGTCCTTCATGCTTTTCATGCCTCATGACACCTAAGCACACTTAGTGGAGAATCTTGTAATTGATCTTGGATTAGTGGGCTGAACCATAACTAAAATTCATTAATCATAATTAGTGAAATTTTGGCTCCAAAGTTTGGCTCCACAAATTCAATTTCAAATTCAAGTGAAATTTTAATTTCCCTCCAATTTTGTGTGACACTTAGGCTATAAATAGAGGTCATGTGTGTGTATTTTTTTCAACTTTGATCATTTGAATATTAACTTCAGATTTCAGAGCTCCTTTTGAGCACAAAATTTCGTGCTCTTCTCTCCCTCTCCCTTCATTCATCTCCTTCTTCCTCCAAGCTCTTATCCATGGCCTCCTATGGTGGTGAGCTTCTTCTAGACTCATCTTCTCCTTGAAGTGGCGTCTCCTCTCTCTCTCTTCCTTCTCCATTCCGCTGCCATTTATCTTCCAAGAAGCAAAGGAATCCATTGATGAAGAAGATCCTAGGCCTACAAGCTCCAATGGAGCTTGCATCATGTGGTATCAGAGCATCTTCATCTAGGTGATGTTCTTTTGCTTCCTCTATCTTTTTGTTCGGTGAATTCTCTTTAATTCCTTGTTCTTCATCTTATTCTCCATGTATATCCTCCATTGTCTTGTGGTTTGGTGCTGTTTAGAGTAGATTCAAAAAAAATTAAACCGATTAAATCTTAGATCTACACTTGTTCTTGCATTTCTATGGTTCAAAATTTGTAGATCTACTCTTGAATCTTGTTTTTGTGTTGATTTTAGGTTCTATCATTTTTCATTCATAATATTCTCGTGCTGAACCTTTAGATCTAAATTTTGTTCCAAAATATTGATTAGAAAAAAAAACACAAAAATCTAAGTGTAAATCACTTAATCCATGTTGTCTTAGAGTCATGTTTAGTCATAGTAATTGTCACATTATGCTCTAAGTTTGTGTTGAATTTTTATTTTGTTTTTTTGAATTCTAGATACATTTTTTCATGTATTCTTGTCATTCTTAGCCTATCTTTTGAATTTTGAGTCTAATTCATGCATGTTATTTAGTTCATAACATGTTCTAAATCAATTCCTAGAAGTAGTCTTGTTGTTGAACTCTTTTTTGTTTTCTAAGATTCCTACATGATGCCTATGATGAAGTTGAGATGTGGTGTTGAGTTGTGGCTGGATTTGTGAATCAAATAAGTCTTAAGCTCTCTTGAATTGTGTTATTCAAGATAATTGAGCATAAGCAAACACAAATTGTAACTATCCAAGCCTTAAGCAACATAAACACTACTCTTGATTTCTAGGTTGAAATCGCTGGTGCAGGCAGCTTGAACATACAAAAGTGTATAAATTACTGGGAATTGGTCACTACGTTTTTTGAGCTGAAACTTTTACTGAATTTTTTAGACATCTGGACCAAAATTATAAAAAAAGAACCAAGCGATTTGGATTAAAGGAAAAATAAATAAAAATCTCACAAGTTGGCAGAAAAATCAGTGTCCAGGAAAAAAAAAAGTGAAAGGAAAGTGTGCTTGTTGTTTTGGCTCAAAATTTGTTCTATAATTGGTGCCTATTTTATACCAATCCTAGTTCTGAAATTTCAATTGAAAATTATTGTGAAAACAAGTGCCAAAACTAGAGGTTTCTTGAGTCTTTTTTTTTTTTTTAGTTTTTCTACTCTACTCTAGAGCCATTCTAGGTTTCTCTTTGAGTCCTAGCTTGCTTTTTTGTGCTTTCCATTGCTTTAATTGTTGAATAATCCTTGGAAATTTGTCTTGTTAAAACTCTATTGGTTTAGCTTTCATTTCATTTTTTTTGTCTTTGGTTATTGCTTGTCTCTTTGTTTCCTTGCTTGTGAGTTGCCATATAGGGAATTGGAAAGGAGGATTGGTGCCATATCTTGAAGAATTTGAGTCAAGAAGCAAGGGGCCAACCACCTTAAGAGCTATTGGACTAAGAAGCACTCCAAATTGAGTGAAACACTAAAGAGAGAATAGCCACCACAATTGAGGACTTTTTTCTTTGTAATTTTGTAATTGGCAATTTGCTTTGCTTTCAAATTTTGTAACAAAAAGGCCTTTCATTGGAAGTAAGTTGGGAGCCTCCGCTAGGTCACCCTACTTCCATTTGTGTGTAATAATTTTAGGCAATTTTCCCTTAGGATAGTGAGTGTTTTGTTGGGAACCTTAAATGAGGTCATCCAAACACTCTTAGGATCCGCCTAGTTTGCATTTCTTGCACTTTAATTTCTTGCTTACTTTCATAGCTTATTTCCTTTACCCTCCATTGTCAAACCGCCTAGATAACTTTCCTTTTACCAATTAGTTTTTACCTTATCTTTCACACCTTTTTTTAGTGTTTATTTTGGCTAGTTTCAACCATAGTTTCTTTTACCTTTTTTTCAAACCCCCAACAAGAAAGAACCATAACTTAGGAACCAACATGAGTCTTCATTCTTCATCTAGTGTTAATGGTGAGGGTTCTACTCCTAAGGACCCCTTGTATAAGATATTAGATGAGTTGAGATCCCTTAAGTTGTGGAAAGAAAAACAAGAGAGAAAAGAAAAAGGTAAAAAAAGAGTGGAAGAAATAAGTCAAGATGAAAGAGAGAAAATAAGAGAGGAAGAAAGAAGAAAAATAATGAAAGAAATGAAAAGAGAAAAACATGCCTCCTATAGTAGTCATGACTCTTGCAAGAGTTTAAGTGAAGAACTTAGCGACTATTATAGAGGGCGTCATAGTTCACATACTAAACATCACTCCCAAAGAAGAGAAAAGGATAGAAGGCCTCAAGAGGTTAACATTAGCCTCCCATATTTCCACGGAAAAGATAATGTTGAGGCCTACTTAGATTGGGAAATGAAGGTTGAACAACTCTTTGCTTGCCATCATATTAGCGAAGAGAGAAAAGTTCCATTGGCTACCCTTAGCTTTCAAGGGTATGCCCTCTATTGGTGGACTTCCCTTGTTAAAGAACGAAGGATTCATGAGGATCCTCCAGTAGAGTATTGGAATGATCTTAAGAGTGCCCTTAGGAAGAGGCACATTCCCTCCTACTATGAAAGGGAGCTTATGGACAAGCTCCAAAGGCTTAGACAAGGGAGTATGAGTGTTGAAGAATATAGACAACAAATGGAACTACTCCTTTTAAGAGCTGGACTTAGGGAGGAGGAAAGAACAAGCATAGCTAGGTTCCTTAGTGGGCTCAATATGGAAGTGAGGGACAAGGTTGAACTCCTTCCATATAGGGACCTAGATGAGCTAGTCCAACTTTGTATAAGAGTGGAGCAACAACTTAAAAGAAAGCCTTCTTCAAAATCTTATGGCTCTCACTCTTATCCAAGGAAGGACCAAGCCCATGGAATTTTAGGGGCTGCACCTTCAAAACCCAAGGAAGATAAGGGTAAGACCATAGAGAAATACACCCCTAAGACTAGTTCCCAAGAAAGGACTAGCAACATTAAATGCTTCAAATGTCTTGGGAGAGGTCACATTGCCTCTCAATGCCCCACAAAGAAAACCATGATCATGAGGGGTCAAGACATTTATAGTAGTCAAGAGGAGACTACTTCTTGCCCTTCTTCTAGTGGAAGTGAAGATGAAGTAAGGGGTGAAGAGTCTAGTGAGGAAGTCTACCCTCATGAAGAAGGTGACCTCTTAATGGTTAGAAGGCTCCTTGGAGGTCAATCTTGTGATCTATCTCAATCCCAAAGAGAGAACATCTTTCATACAAGATGCAAAATTTTAGATAAAACTTGTTCTCTCATTGTGGATAGTGGATCTTGTTGCAATTGTTGTAGCACAAGATTAGTTTCCAAGTTGAACCTCACTATCATTCCCCACCCAAAACCTTATAAACTTCAATGGCTCAATGAGCAAGGGGAAATGATAGTTAACCAACAAGTGAAGGTACCTTTCTCCATTGGGACATATAAGGATGAAGTTAATTGTGATATAGTTCCCATGGAGGCAGGACATATTCTTTTAGGAAGGCCGTGGCAATTTGATAGGAAGATCATTTATTATGGCCTAACTAATGAGATTAGCCTCACCCATCTTGGCACTAAATTTGTGTTGCATCCTCAAACACCTTCACAGGTGGCCAAAGATCAACTAACTATGAAAGATAAGAGGGATGAGGAAGAAAAATTAGAAAAACAAAAGAAAAAGAAGGATAGTAAGGTCTTGTCTTCAAAGGCCAGGGGGAAGGAAAAAGAGGGAAAGGATTCCTCCAAGAAGATTGTTAAGAAGGAAAATCATTTTGCAACAAAAGGTGATATTAAAAGAGCACTCCTTCTTAAACAATCTTTCTACCTTCTCCTATCAAGGGAAACATCCCTTAGCACTGCCACAATTCCTACATTTGAGACCTTACCCCCAAAGGTCCAAGAACTCTTACATGAATTTGGTGATATATTTCCCAAAGAGATACCCCCTGGGCTACCTCCTTTAAGGGGAATAGAACACCAAATAGATTTAGTCCCAGGAGCAAGCCTTCCTAATAGGCCAGCCTATAGGACTAACCCTCAGGAGACTAAGGAGATAGAGTCTCAGGTTAAAGAATTGTTGGAGAAGGGCTGGGTCCAAGAGAGCCTAAGCCCATGTGCTTTGCCAGTGTTGTTGGTGCCCAAAAAGGATGGTACGTGGAGAATGTGTACAGATTGCAGGGCCATCAACAACATCACTGTAAAGTATAGGCACCCCATTCCTAGACTTGATGATCTGCTTGATGAGTTGCATGGTGCCAATATCTTTTCAAAAATTGATCTTAAAAGTGGTTATCACCAAATCAGGATGAAAAAGGGTGATGAGTGGAAAACTGCTTTCAAGACCAAGTTTGGTTTGTATGAATGGCTAGTGATGCCTTTTGGGCTCACTAATGCACCAAGCACCTTTATGAGGCTTATGCATCATGTCTTAAGGGATTTCATAGGTAGATTTGTAGTTGTTTATTTCGATGATATTTTAGTGTATAGTAGGAGCCTAGATTTTCACTTAGGACATCTCAGACAAGTTCTTTCAGTCCTTAGGAAAAACACCCTCTATGCAAATATAGAGAAGTGTACCTTTTGTGTAGATAATATAGTTTTCTTAGGTTTTGTAGTTGGTAGAAATGGGGTCCAAGTGGACCCTGAGAAAATCAAGGCCATCCAAGAATGGCCCACCCCAAAAAGTGTGGGAGATATTAGGAGCTTCCATGGGTTAGCAAGCTTCTATAGAAGGTTCGTTCCTAATTTCTCTACAATTGCATCACCTCTCAATGAGCTGGTGAAGAAGAATGTGGCATTTACCTGGGGTGAAAAACAAGAGCAAGCCTTTGCTTTGCTCAAAGAAAAGCTTACTAAGGCACCTGTTCTAGCTCTTCCTGACTTTTCTAAAACTTTTGAGCTAGAATGTGATGCCTCTGGAGTGGGAGTTGGAGCTGTATTGTTACAAGGTAGGCACCCTATTGCTTATTTTAGTGAAAAACTTCATAGTGCCACCCTCAACTACCCCACCTATGATAAAGAGCTTTATGCCTTAATAAGAGCCCTCCAAACTTGGGAACATTACCTTGTTTCCAAGGAATTTGTCATTCATAGTGATCATCAATCACTTAAGTACATTAGAGGGCAAAGCAAGTTAAACAAGAGGCATGCAAAATGGGTAGAGTACCTAGAGCAATTTCCATATGTTATCAAATACAAAAAGGGAAAAACAAATGTGGTAGCTGATGCCCTCTCTAGGAGACACACATTGTTTTGCTCCCTAGGAGCTCAAATTTTAGGATTTGATAATATTAGGGACTTGTATGCTTTAGATGAACATTTCTCTCCCATTTATGAGAGTTGTGGGAAAAAGGCCCAAGATGGATTCTATTTGGCTGAGGGGTATTTGTTCAAAGAGGGAAAGCTTTGCATACCCCAAGGATCCATTAGGAAATTACTTGTGAAAGAGAGCCATGAGGGTGGGCTCATGGGCCACTTTGGGATAGACAAGACCCTTGTCTTACTCAAAGAAAAGTTTTATTGGCCCCATATGAAGAAAGATGTCCATAAGCATTGCACTAGGTGTGTGGCTTGTTTACAAGCCAAGTCTAGGGTGATGCCTCATGGGCTATACACACCCTTACCCATCCCATCTGCACCTTGGGTAGACATTAGTATGGACTTTGTCCTTGGGCTTCCTAGAACCCAAAGAGGTGTAGACTCTATCTTTGTGGTGGTGGATAGGTTTAGCAAGATGGCACACTTTATACCATGCCACAAGGTGGATGATGCTTCCCACATCTCAAAACTCTTTTTTAGGGAAGTTGTGAGACTCCATGGTTTGCCTAGGACCATTGTGTCAGATAGAGATGCTAAGTTCCTTAGCCACTTCTGGAAAACCTTATGGGCTAAGTTAGGAACTAAACTTCTTTTCTCTACCACTTGTCATCCACAAACTGATGGGCAAACAGAGGTAGTGAATAGGTCTTTATCCACCCTTTTAAGGGCTCTTCTGAAAGGCAACCATAAGTCTTGGGATGAGTATCTTCCTCATGTAGAATTTGCCTACAACAGGGGGGTTCATAGAACCACCAAGCAGTCCCCTTTTGAGGTTGTCTATGGGTTCAATCCCCTAACACCGTTAGACCTCATTCCCCTCCCACTGGACACTTCTTTTATACATAAAGAAGGGGAATCTAGGTCAGAATTTGTAAAGAAGATGCATGAGAGGGTTAAGAACCAAATAGAGAATCAAACAAAGGTGTATTCAACTAAAGGCAATAGAGGAAGAAAAGAGCTAGTTCTTAATGAGGGTGACTGGGTTTGGCTCCATCTTAGGAAGGATAGATTCCCTACTAAAAGGAAATCCAAGCTTAGCCCTAGAGGGGATGGACCTTTTCAGGTTTTGGAGAGGATCAATAACAATGCCTATAGGTTGGACCTCCCAGAAGAGTATGGAGTCAGCACCACTTTTAACATTTCTGATTTAACTCCTTTTGCAGGTGGAGCTGATATTGAGGAGGAGGAACTAACAGATTTGAGGTCAAATCCTCTTCAAGGGGAAGGGGATGATGCAATCCTCCCTAGGAAGGGACCAATCACTAGAACCATGAGCAAGAGGCTCCAAGAAGACTGGGCTAGAGCTGCTGAAGAAGGCCCTAGGGTTCTCATGAACCTTAGGGTAGATTTCTGAGCCCATGGGCCAAGGTTGGGTCCAATTATCTTTGTACATATTAGACTAGGATGTCATTATATTTGGTCCTTGTATATAGGGCTCCATATTGTAGGTAGGGTACCCTAGAAATATAGGATTTTTCAGCCCTTGTATTTTTGGGCACCTAGACTAGTTTTTGTATTAGGGGTAGTTTTGTAATTTCACATGCACTAAGTGGATATTTGATGTGTGTGGTTGGAAATAAATTTAATTGAATTGGTAGAAGCCCAATCCAATTAAATTTTAGAGGGGGAGGTGAGCATTTGCTTACTACACCCCATTGCCACATCATATAGTCACACTTTGTGCATGTCCTTCATGCTTTTCATGCCTCATGACACCTAAGCACACTTAGTGGAGAATCTTGTAATTGATCTTGGATTAGTGGGCTGAACCATAACTAAAATTCATTAATCATAATTAGTGAAATTTTGGCTCCAAAGTTTGGCTCCACAAATTCAATTTCAAATTCAAGTGAAATTTTAATTTCCCTCCAATTTTGTGTGACACTTAGGCTATAAATAGAGGTCATGTGTGTGTATTTTTTTCAACTTTGATCATTTGAATATTAACTTCAGATTTCAGAGCTCCTTTTGAGCACAAAATTTCGTGCTCTTCTCTCCCTCTCCCTTCATTCATCTCCTTCTTCCTCCAAGCTCTTATCCATGGCCTCCTATGGTGGTGAGCTTCTTCTAGACTCATCTTCTCCTTGAAGTGGCGTCTCCTCTCTCTCTCTTCCTTCTCCATTCCGCTGCCATTTATCTTCCAAGAAGCAAAGGAATCCATTGATGAAGAAGATCCTAGGCCTACAAGCTCCAATGGAGCTTGCATCATGTGGTATCAGAGCATCTTCATCTAGGTGATGTTCTTTTGCTTCCTCTATCTTTTTGTTCGGTGAATTCTCTTTAATTCCTTGTTCTTCATCTTATTCTCCATGTATATCCTCCATTGTCTTGTGGTTTGGTGCTGTTTAGAGTAGATTCAAAAAAAATTAAACCGATTAAATCTTAGATCTACACTTGTTCTTGCATTTCTATGGTTCAAAATTTGTAGATCTACTCTTGAATCTTGTTTTTGTGTTGATTTTAGGTTCTATCATTTTTCATTCATAATATTCTCGTGCTGAACCTTTAGATCTAAATTTTGTTCCAAAATATTGATTAGAAAAAAAAACACAAAAATCTAAGTGTAAATCACTTAATCCATGTTGTCTTAGAGTCATGTTTAGTCATAGTGGCGTCTCCTCTCTCTCTTCCTTCTCCATTCCGCTGCCATTTATCTTCCAAGAAGCAAAGGAATCCATTGATGAAGAAGATCCTAGGCCTACAAGCTCCAATGGAGCTTGCATCATATCTTCTCAGCTTCCTCTTGTGCGCTCTCTCCAAATCTCTATATTTTATTTCTGCCAACTTCAGTGTTTTAAAGGCTCTTGGACCTTTCAGCTTCCAAAGGCTCGCTTAGTGAGACTAGCTCGCTAAGCAAGAGTAAGTGAATTTTAGCTTAGTGAGACTGGGCGCGCTAAGCGCGAGAAGAGACAACGACCTCGCTGGGCGGGATGGCTGCATGCTGGGTGAGCACATCTCTAACTGATCCTCCTCTAGGGTTTCCCAACCCGCTAAGCAAGTTGTCTACCTCGCTTTGTGGATGTCACTCGCTAAGCGGATCTGCCTTGTTGAGCGAGTCATCAGCTACTTGAACCTTCTCTTCTTTGGCCTAAAATTGAGTTGGATTCAACATTAATGCATAGAATGGGAGTATCTACTCTATAAAATCACACTAAATAGAAAAATATGTACAATTCCTACAAAAAGAAGCAAAAGTTAGAGGTAAAGCGCTATTTCCATGCAAATATTCAACATAAAACTAACTCCTAAATAGCGACTAACAAGGGGGTTGATGTGTATGATGGTTCTGTAGCACAAACCTTCAGGTTGCATGCGATGATATTTTGCACCGCTAATGACTTTCTAGCTTATGGGAATTTGAGCAGATATAGTGTGAAAGGACACCATGCATGTCTAATCTGTGAGAAAAACACAAGTTACATCCAATTGAAACACGGAAAGAAGACAATATATACAAGGCACCAAAGATTTTTGAAACATTATCACCCATATCGGTGATTGAAGAAAGCATTTAACAGAACCCATGAGATTGAAGGTACGTCGAAACCCTTAGTTGGACACAAAGTGTATGATTGGGTGAAAGACCTCGTAACTGTTTTTGGTAAGACACAAAGGAAGGATCTTTCTGACAAGAACATTTGGTAGAAAAGGTCAGTATTCTTTGATCTTCCTTACTGGTGCAATCTACATGTTCGACTTTCTCTGGACGTAATGCATATGGAGAAAAATGTTTGTGATAGTTTAATCGGCACCCTTCTTAACATCAAAGGCAAGACAAATGATGGTCTAAAATGTCGTCAGGATTTGGTGAAGATGGGTATACAAGAATAGTTGCATCCGTAAGCACAAGGTCAACGAACGTATTTGCCCCCAACATGTTACACAATGTTAACCAAGGAGAAAAAAAAATTTGTCATTGTCTGAAAAATGTAAAAGTCCCATAAGGATACTCTTCCAATATCAAGAGCCTTGTGTCAGTTAATGATTTGAAGTTGGTTGGATTGAAATCTCATGATTGTCACGTGTTAATGCAACAACTGTTGCCAGTGGCCGTTCATGGTGTCTTGCCTGAGAAAGTTAAGGTTGCCATAACTCGCTTGTGTTTTTCCTTTAATGCTATCTATAGCAAGGTTATTGACCCTCAACAATTGGATGATTTGAAGAATCATGCTTCCATTATCCTGTGTGAATTTGAGATGTATTTTCCCCCATCATTTTTTGACATCATGATTCACTTAATTGTTCATCTTGTACGGGAGATTCGGTTGTGAGGGCCCATCTTTTTACGTTCGATGTATCCGGTTGAACGTTACATGAAGGTGTTGAAAGGATATACAAAGAATGGATATCAACCAGAGGCAAGCATTGTTGAAAGATACGTTACTGAAGAAGCTATTGAGTTTTGTTCAGAGTATATAAATACCGCTACAGCAGTGGGTGTTCCTTAAAGTCGTCATGACTGCACCATTCAAGGTAGGGGCACACTAGGGTTCAATGTTGTAACCATGGATTGGCTGTAGCTCTCACAAGCTCATCTATACGTATTAAACAACACAACATAGGTCATCCTATACATAGATGCTCACAAACAACATGTCACCAGTACTCACCCAAAAATGAACATGATGAGGTTGTTGCAAGAGCACAATAGAACTTTCATCAACTGGTTCGGACAAACAATTTTCGCATATGACAGTGCTTTGAACACATTAAGATTGTTAACTGTTGGTCCAAATTTGAATGTTCCAACTTGGAAGGGATATGATATCAATCATTATTCCTTCTATACAAAGTCACAGGATGATAAAAGTAGTGTGCGGAATAGTGGGGTGGCTGTTGATGGTCAATCAGATCACTTTTGTAGTGCTTCAGATAACAATCCCATTCAAGCATGCATGCCTTACTATGGAGTCATTGAAGATATTTGGGAGCTTGATTACGGTCAATTTAGAGTGCCTCTCTTCAAGTGTCAGTGGGCAAATGGAAATACCGGTGTGCATAAAGACAAATGGGATTTACTTTAGTAGACCTTCAAAAGGTAGGTTACAAGGATGGCCCATTCATCATGGCAGCGCAAGCTAGGCAGGTGTTTTATATACAAGATCCCTGCGACTCTAGATGGTCAGTGGTTTTACAAGGGAGAACAATTTCTATCGGTCGCCATATTGATGGTTTAGCAAATGATGTAAGCAACATGCCACCTTTCTGCCAACAAATGCCTTCGATTAATGATGATAATGAAGAGGATGATGTACATGCAAATTGTACTGATCATGACGAAGGTTTATGGGAGAACATTCCTACGTAACAACGTAAGAACAAAGTAATGTATACAAATTGCATCTCGCATATTTTTTATGCATTTATTTATTTTGATATTTAGAAGTTAATTCATATATGTTGTTTAAACCAACTACTATGTCCTAACTGAATTTGGTTTATTTGCACAGAGTTATGGCAACACCCCCTAGCTCCCCTCCACATTGAGATAATCCTACCGAGGTTACATCAAGGAGGACTAGACAATCCACCAGGCTAAGAAGGTTGACTGTGAGAAGCTTGGATCAGTCACGACTAATTGTTAATGTCAATCTTGCAATTGGGAGAGGATCAGGCCCCCATAAAGAAAAGTTTCATAGTTATCTCAGGGTTGTGGCACGAGAAAAAATTCCTATTGTCTACTCCAATTGGAGTGTTGTTCTGGAGTCTCTAAAGAACCTAATATGGGATGATATTTTTGGTAAGTTCATTTAACTACATGTATGTATAACATTATCTTTAACTTTGTTTAAAAATTAATCATTCAGTTACTGTTGCGTGACAATTTTGATGTGCAGGGAAAATTTGACATCCCTGAAGGTGACAATGCGAAAAAAAGGTGATGTGAACAGTCGCAACTAGGTGGAGGCAATTTAAGTCTTCCTTGACGACTAAATTTGTTTATGCTGACAATGAGGGTCAACAAATACATGATCTTACCGTCAAGTATGGTCTTGATCCAGCTACATGGGCCGAATTTTGCAAAAAGCTGGCAAACCCCTAATTGGCAAGTTTGTTTAAGTACATTTGTATTTCAAATTGAATTAAGTCTGATTTTTGTTGTTAACTAATTTATGAAAATTGTTGCTTGTTTTTGTAAGGGAATACGAAAAAAGGCACAGGAAATTCAAAAATATAATGACTGCCCCCACTTACTTTCTCGTGGAGGTTATGATATTCTTGAAAAAAAACTTATGGACGAGAAAAGGAAGACACAAGAACATGAAGCCGAGTTTACTGAAAATTCATCAAAGACCGTGGACCCTCCATCCCCCGTGTCAAGACATGTCAAGTGGAAGATGGCCCACACAAAGCGTTATGGGCAGATGACCTCTACAGCGGACAACAAATATCTGACAAAATTGTGAGTTCATGTGTTGTTTGTTCAGAGTCAATGTCAAATAATTGTTTCAAAACAATGATTATTGAAATGTTAATCCTTATTGTGTTGGTCACAGGATTCTTTAGTGGAACAAACGATGGAAGGCAGCTTTGTTCTGCATGGTCGTGAGGACATACTTAACACAGCTATTGGCCAACGTGAGCATCCAAGTCATGTTCGTGTCATAGGAACAAGTGTCACAATCACCCAACACTTTGGACAAGCCTCATGTGGCTCCAACACTTTGTCCCCATCAATCACCCAACAACAATTGGCTGACATCATCGGTAACCTCAAGGATGAGTGTAGGAAAGAGGTGGAAGAGGAAAACAAGCACCTGCAGGAGGCGTGGACGAGGAAAGTAGAAGAGGAAAATAAATGGAGTTTGGAGATAATTAAACAAGAGTTAAAAGAAGCAATAAAAATAAAGTTATCCCAAATTGCATCACATCACTCACCCCCCCGTTGAGGCATCGGATATATAGCCTTTAGCTGCATGTGTGAGCATGAAGGGAAGCTGCGTTGAAGCTAAGACAAATGCATTAGGTAAAGAGCCTTCTGATGTTTGTGTGGATCTTATGGGCTGGTACATAGTTGCTAAACAAAGTACTCGCCTTGTGATGTTGGAAAAAGTGTATGACAATTCATCCACCATACACCATGTCCCTTATGCAGATGATGTGCTTAGGGTGAGTGTTGTCATAGTTTATGACGGTGATGCTCAGGTCCCTTTTCCGACGCTAGAGGTTCAATTTGTGAGGCAAGCCATTGGCACATTCGTCGGATGGGCGACACATCTTGTAAAAGTTGTATCTGATGAGGTTTTTTCTTTCCCCTCAATGCATTACTGTTTTGTCATTATAAAAAAATTATTTAATTGTTATTTTCATTAACCATGAAGGATTCGCAGAAGGGTGTGCCGAATTTGGTTGGACCTACTGAAAGGGGCAATAAAGTGGCTGCAGTTGATCTATTGGGAGAATTAGTTAAGAACTTGTTTGATGTTTACCAAAAGTCAACCACCTTAAGAGCTATTGGACTAAGAAGCACTCCAAATTGAGTGAATCACCAAAGAGAGAACAACCACCAAAATTGAGGACCTTTTGTAATTCTGTAATTGCCAATTTACTTACCTTCATTGCTTTCAAATTTTGTAACAAGAAGGCCTTTCATTGGAAGTAAGTTAGGAGCCTCCAATAGGTCACCCTACTTCCATTTGTGTGTAATAATTTTAGGCAATTTTCCCTTATGATTGTGAGTGTTTTGTTGGGAACCTTAAATGTGGTCATCCAAACACTCTTAGGATTTACCTAGTTTACATTTCTTGCTTACTTTCATAACTTATTTCCTTTACCTTCCATTGTCAAACCGCCTAGATAGCTTGCCTTTTACGAATTAGTTTTTACCTATCTTCCACACCTCTTTTAGTGATTACTTCGGCTAGTTTCAAACATAGTTTCTTTTACCTTTTGTTTTCAAACCTCCAACAAGAAAGAACCACAACTTAAGAACCAACATGAGTCATCATTCATCTAGTGTTAATGGCGAGGGTACTAGTCATAAAGACCCTTTTATCTAGAATCTTAGATGAGTTGAGTTCCCTCAAGTTATGGAAAGAAAAACAAGAGAGAAAAGAAAAAGGAAAAAAAGAGTGGAAGAAATAAGTCAAGATAAAAGAAAGAAAATAAGAGAGGAAGAAAGAAGAAAAATAATGAAATAAATGAAAAGAGAAAAACATGTCTCATATAATAGTCATAACTCTTGCAAGAGCCTATGTGAAGAACTTCGTGACTATTACGAAGGAAGGCATAGGTCACATCTTAGACCTCACTCCCATAGGAGAGAAAAGGAAAGAAAGTCTCAAGAGGCTAACATTAACCTCCCATACTTCCATGGGAAGGACAATGTAGAGGCTAACTTAGATTGGGAAATAAGGGTAGAGCAACAACTTAAAAAGAAGTTTACTTCAAAATCTTATGACTCTCACTCTTATCCAAAGAAAGACCAAGGTCAAGGATTCTTAGGGGTGATACATTCTAAGCCCAAAGATTATAAGGGGAAGACAATAGAAAAGCAAGCCCCTAAGGCTAGTATGCAAGAGAAGACTAGCTCTATAAAGTGCTTTAAATGTCTTGGAAGAGGACACATTACTTTTCAATGTCTCACCATGAAAACCATGATTATGAGGGGCCAAGACATTTATAGTAGCCAAGATGAGGCTACTACTTCACCTTTCTCTAGTGAAAGTGAAGAAGCAAAAGGGGAAGAATCTAGTGAAGAAATCTACCCCCAAGAAGAAGGATAACCATTAATGGTTAAATAGAAGTGTAAGGAGGTAAATGTCTCCTCCAAGAGGTTAGCTAAGAAGGAAACTCATTTTACAATAAAGACAAACATAAAGGAAACTTCCCCTCTTAGGCAACCTCCACATTTTCTCTTTTGTAAAAAGACACTTGCTAGCATTGTCACACCTCTTGGGCTTGAGTTTATTCCTCAAGTAAAGGAGTTGTTGGATGAGGGTTTGGTTCACAAGAGCTTAAATCCTTGTGCTTTGTTGGTGCCCAAAATAGGTATTATTAGTCACCAAATCCCTAAAATAGGTGGTACGATGAATGTTTTGAGTAGTGCAACCCTCTTTTGTAAAATCACTTATGCACCCAACATCTTCATGGTTTGTGTACATAGGGACTCATTAGGTAGGTTTGTTCTTATTTTTAGTTTCAATACAAACTTAGGTACTCATATGGGACACCTTAGGTTTGTCATACTTTTTGGTAGGAATAATCAATATGAAAATACAGAAAAAGGTATGTTTTATTGCATTACTTTTCTTAATTTTTCAAATAGTGATCAAGGGGTTCCCCTGAACCCTAAGAGAATAAAGGTCATTCCTGAGTGGTCCACTCCACCAAGTATAAAAAAAATTTGGGGCTTCCATGACTTAACAAACTTTTACAAAAGGTTTGTCCCATATTTTTCTATACTTATAGCACCACTCATTGAGTTGGTGCGGAACTATGTTCCTTCATGGGAAGATGCCCAAGAAATGGGTTTTCAGACCTTACGTTACTTCAACATACCAAACACCACTAATACATATGTTTTTGTTCCTTTTACAGGTGTCGAGGGAAGGAGCCCAGAGTATGAAGAACCTTGGGATTTGAGGTCAAATCCTTTCCAAGGTGGAGGGAATGATGCAATCCTACCCCACAAGGGCATTGGATAGAAGACTCCAAGTAGATTGGGCCAAAGATCCAAGGGAAGGCCCTAGGGTTCTCATGAGCCTTAGGATAAATTTTGAGCCTATGGGCTAAGTATGAGCCTGTTTATTTTTGTAAATATTAGAATAGGTTTTTCCTTCATTTGGGCCTTGTATTTTGGCCATTCTAGCAATATAGGATTTTAGCCTTGTATTTCGAGGCATTTTGAGTAGTCTTTGTAGTAGAGACTTTTTGTAGTAGAGACTTTTTTGTATTTTCATGTATTTTGTCATGGGGGTGAGCTTAGCTATTATAGGGGGTGTGTAGCTAAGCTCTAGCTTCTCATCTCAAGGAGGTGATCTTAGCTATTAGAGATGTGTGTGTAGCTAAGCTCTAGCTTCTTTAGGAATCTTCTCAAGGAAGTGAGCTTAGTTATTAAAGGAGTGTGTATAGCTAAGCTCTAGCTTCTCAAGGAAGTTTTCTCAAAGAAGTTTTTCAAGGAAGTTTTCTCAAGAAAACTTCTCAAGGAAGCTACCTAGTCTATAAATAGAAGCATGTGTAACACTTGTTGTAACTTGATGAATGAAAGTCTTATGAGACACACTTAAAAGTTCCAC
Source organism: Glycine max (assembly GCF_000004515.6). Classification (NCBI taxonomy): domain Eukaryota; kingdom Viridiplantae; phylum Streptophyta; class Magnoliopsida; order Fabales; family Fabaceae; genus Glycine; species Glycine max. Next base: position 30,991,256 of record NC_038256.2, on the reverse strand, counting down.
TTCTCTCCCTCTTTTATTCCTTCAATTTCGTGCTCCCCCCTCTTTTTCTTTTCTTCCATTAAAGCATGCTCTTCAAGCTTTTTATCCAAGGCACATTCTTGGTGGTGAAGCTCCTTCTTCCATGGCTTATTCCCTAGTGGACGGTGCCTCCCCTCTCCTCTTCTCCTTTGCCTTCCACTGCATCTCCATGGTGGAAAATCAGCATTGAAGGACCTCATTGAAGCTCAAAGATTCAGCATCCATAGAACCTCCACAAGCAAGCTTCCATCACATAAAGCCTCCAGCCACATATGAAGAAATAAGGGACTACGAGACTAAAACTTCATATATTCCCTTGCCTGAACTATAGGAACTGGCATTTATTCTTAGATTAGAATCTTAAAACTTTATTTTGTTACGTTGGAACATATTACCATTTTGCATATATTTATTGATCTCTTTAACTATTTAAGTATCAACACTGATTGAAAAGTAGACATCTAATAATGTAAATAAACATCCAATGAATGAATTTAGAATACAAAGACATTGCACAAGTTTTTCATGTTAAATTAGACATGACAAAAACAATCATAGCCTTTGGTCCCCATCCTACCACACCCAAACCTTAATTGGCTGGAAAACCAATTTGACCAGTTCAGGGTTAGAATTTCCCCAACATGTAAATGGAGAGTTGGTTTGGGGATATGGGATTAGGGGTGCGCAGCCAGCCCAACCTCACCTTGTTGCTATTAATTGTTCAATGTAGATTTGCCTTTTAGTTTCAAAAATGTTTTTTTTGTTCCTAACAACGTTTATAAACAAAGGAATTTATCAATATTCTTGTTATTGTTTATGCAAGGTACAACCATGCATAAGCCTGAAGAGTTTGCCACCATTGAAGATATGTCAAATTGGCACCTTTTTGTCAATATTCTTGTTATTGTTTATGCAAGGTACAACCATCCTTTTTGTTCCTAACAACCTTTATAAACAAAGGAATCTATCAATTTGGCACTCACCCTAGCCAAATTGTCCAGTCAGTAACATCTTCTGTAGTGAGTTTATCTGGAATATCATTGTACAAAAAGGACATGTAATTTATTTCTATTACAGCCAACTGATAAAATAATTTCAAATTTTGGACACCCTTTAATCTATCAAAATGAGGGGTTGAACCATTGAATATGAAAAGTGGATCTATAAGAATGGTTTTCTAGAATGGTTATTGATGTACATAATCAGATTAACCCAAATGCATTACAATATGTACTACAACATTGTGTTTTATAATAGCAATAGGATAATTTTGTTCTCCTACTTGTGTTAAATTGTTTGACTTGTGCCTCTACCTACCTAACATTATTATCTTTTCATTACATGTATTGGTATGTAATGTCATTACCTTAATTTTTGTTTGGTTGTGTGGTCTGAAAATGATACTGAAAATCATAAAGTTATAGATGGTTGTGAAAACAATCAAAGCCATAAAAAAAATGATCATTTCTACGACGGTTCTTGCCAAACCCGTTGTAGAATGATCCACATTCTAAGATGGTTGTGTACATAAATTCGTCTTAGAATGTGGCCTTTTCTACGACGGTTACGATAGCACACCCGTCGTAGAATGTGTCGCATTCTAAGACAGGTCTGTGTACGCAACTGTCTTAGAATGTGAATTATTCTATGACTAGTCTGTTGATGCCATCATCGTAGAATGAACCACAATCTAAGACAGGTCTGTGTACATGACCATCTTAGAATGCGAATAATTTTACGACGGATTTGTTGACATGACCATCATAGAATGTGACATATTTTACGACAGATCTGTTGTCACAACCATTGTAGAATGAGCAACATTTTAAGATGGGTGATAAACCGTCGTCATAGATGGGTTACCATTCTACGACAACAGTTCAAAACTGACGTCGTATGTTTTATATAACCAATGTAAAACCATTGTTTTCCCGTAGTGACTACTTTCTTTTTAATCGGAAGCTCAAGAGTTTTTTTTAAAGCCTACAAATATTTTTTGTTTGAAGAACATCTTGTTAGAGTTGCGTGCGACTACTAACAAAATATTTTCTCTAAATATATTTAAAACAAATGCTTATAGATCTAGAGGACTTAAATTAAAAATTACTCATTAAACTAAAACGACTAATTGATCAATGAAGTCCAACTTCATCAACGAACATACACAAAATTGGTCAGTGCAGAATAAATTTAACACCTCAAATTATCAAAACATCGTGAATAGAATCTTGTTATAAAAAAAAGGATGAATAGTACTTCCTTTGTCCCATACAATATATTTATGTTGAAGAGACAAGATAACGCACAACTTGTAGCCCTTCTTTTTCACATGTTTGTTTTACATAGCGAAGATAAAATATGAAAACTTATTTTAAACCACATAATGATGTTGTGGTGGTGGAGCCTTCGTAACACATGTTTTACATCTCATCTGCATTTTATTTTATTGATGAAAATTGTAATTTTCTTATTGGTTACCTTAACTTGGTAGTTGATAGAAGGGAAAATGTCACTTTTATTCCATTAGCAGCACAAAATGGAAAATTTATTTCGTTTGCATATATATGATGTCAAGTAAATTAATTTAACTAGCAATTTAGCGATGTTTGGGTGTTGAAAAAATATTTTTAATACATTTTTAAAAATTCACTTTTTAATGTAATTTTAAATCTAAGACTAATTTGGATATACATGCATAAAATAAGACTAATTTGGATGTACATATTTATTTTTAATGGTTCAAAATATTATAACATTAACAAAATGAATTTTATCCACCTATAAAATAAACATTATCTTAATTATTGTGACGAACAAGACCAAAATTTTTTTGGTTGAATTGAACGAGTGTGAAAGGCAAGTTATAAAAAAGACGGACCAAATTTTTTTTGGTTTTGACTAAGTAAAATGGTTGTGAATAATTAGGAGGGAGCTACATGCCGAAAATATATGAACCTCACATAATTAAGAAGGAGAGGATCAACGATAAAATAAAAAAGAAGAAAAGAAGTTATATAAGATGTTAAGTTTAATTTATTCAAAATTTTCAGTTTATTATAATTATAGCTAATCGATCTTTTTAAAAATTTATTTTCCATAATCAAAGTAATTATATATAGATTCTAATAATTAATTTCTATGAAATTATTGTTCCTTATAATACATATATGTTTGCAATTTTTGAATTGTGCTAAGGTGTGACAGAAAATTTGATCGTGTACTCGATTCATTATCAGCCGAATAATTCAATTAGACAATTATAACAAGAAAGAGATTTTGTTTGTTAAATGTATATTCGTAACTCTCCTAAAAAAAAAAAACTGTATATTCGTAACTAAGTTTCCAAAGAAAGTACTTAGGTATGTAACATGGTAACCTTAATTAAACTTGTAAGAAATACAAATGAAAATAAGGGATATTTATATGCTTATATACAAAAAATAATCACACTAATCCCGACTACCTTAATCCCCTTAAACCTATGTATTTTGTGATGATATGGACTACGGAGCCCTGGAACACAACAATGGTGGTTAGGATAGAGTTTTAGCTGTATTAATTACAAGCACAAGTGAAAATCTTGATGATGAGAAACCTGTTTTACCTTTGATAAATTTTTCCCCGTACAAATGTAGGAATTGGTTACGTGAATCCTCCCATCTTTTCTTTACCACGTTCATGGTACAGTATTTATTGATTTTATTAATAATTAATCTTTATCAAATAACTTGATTAATATTTTTAGTAAAATCTCTTTTTTTCAAATCCAAATCTGAAATCTTATTAATTTAAAAGATTCAAATTTAGTTTCACTCTACTAACGTAATTTCTCCCTTTGTTTAACCGGTCCAAGTCAAACTCCTATTAACTAGTCTTAATAATTGAGACATTTTTACATTACAAACGGTCATGATCTTAGAGAAAAATTGTGATTTTTTAGATCTCCAAATTAAATACCTCGATGCAACAAGCTGGATTCACATCGGTCGGTTAAAAACTAAAAGATTCCTTGATTGATTTTTTCAGCTTAAACTTCTTATTGTCTTTGACTGTGACTGACTTACCTGATTAGTGATTGATTAGCTTGATACTAGTTTCACATTCGAATGATAATTGGTTAGGTTGGCAATTGATGAAATTATCTTTGTGATATTTATATTGAAGTTAAAAATTTATACGTATACTCCAATATAAATTCAATAAATAAAAATAAAAACAAGGTCCTAATCTTTTAATTTTGCCTTAAATGTACCTTTTTACGTGAAATCCAAACGTGTACTGTTCTAAAACCACTTTCTTCTTTGTTTAACACTTCCCTCCTGCATCTTAATTACAACTCACATATCTAGTTAGTTAGAAGGATGCATATCATTTTCAAAATCTACAACCAATGGAATCTTTTCATTCAATTAGCCACCAATCGTACCTTACCAATGCACCTCTCCATTCTTTTGGTCAAACACTTAAACCAGAATTTCGTTTTGCAGTAAATATTTTGAATATACTTCGTTTGTACCAACTCTATATAGCTGTGGTGTATGAGTTCTCACATGTTGTGTCCATGTTCACCTCTAGTACCCTTATTTTTGTCTCTTTTCTAAAGGTGTTATTCTTCACCATCTTGGATGATTAATCGTTCCTCAAATTAGTCCGAGTCTCGCAACTGAAAGAAAGTTGCCTCACCAACTGCCCTAGCTAGTAGAAAAGAATGGCGAGGCGCCCAACTTCCATCTAGGCCACCAACTTTGCAAAGGGTAATCGGTTATATATGTTGTTTTGTAACTAACATTGGCTAATAATTTGAAACATCTTTTGCATATAAAAGCTATGATAGGCTATATTACACATTTTATTGCTCAATTAACGTCATCTTACGAACTTTATCACCCTAATTATTTTTTCTCTTACACATTTTATAATTTTATTAATAATAAAATGACATTCTTTAGTAAAAATTAATGACAAAACCAAGTCGTTTCTCAAAAACACGTAAGTCTTTTGTTACATATTTAATAAATCGGTAAAATACTAAAAAAAATTAGAACATAATGGTAAAATGTGAAAAAAAGAATAAATTAGATGCTAAAATATATTTGCAAAAAATTATAATTGGTGGTAAAATGTACAATTAAGTCTAATTGAGATAGTTTTGTTGTGTTTTTTGTCTTTAAAATTAGAATTCCAGCTTAATTTTTATATTTATATTTTTGCATAAAATTCATATTTTCATCTTTTAATATCTTCTTGAAGATAATTCTTTTTTTTTATATAGCATTTTTATTACATTTTCACCGGAATTAGCATGAAAAATGTATGGAGATGTTCTTCAGTTTCAGAGATTATCAGTAGAAGAAAAATACACACAAAATCTTTGTGTGTATCTCTTTTCTATTAAAAATTTTCAATACGAGCGAAAATATTTACTTTGAAACAATGGAATGTTAGGTGTCAAACTCAATGGAAACTAGGGCCCTCGACAGATCTAGAACTAAACATTATTTGATAGTTTATGGTTAGAGCTGTTAGGTGTTGTGAGTCAATATAATTTGGTTTTCGAGAAACCAGTGCCTCCAGAGGGAAATAAGGAGAAGAGAAGGAAAGATAATTGCTAATTTCATTCATATCCCTTGCCTTATTACATGGAAGTTGTATATATAGCTTATTACAGTAAAAAAAATTTGGAATTTGTAGGATATGCTCATAACAGAATGGATTATGCACTATGGAATTGGCAAACAAGCAGGGGACAAGATTGTCAGGTCAGCTCTAGCCGTTACAAGTAGTCTTTGAGGTATTCTGGCCTTATGCTCTTTCTGTTGGGTCTTGCCATTGGCACCCCTTTGTTGGACAAGTGGCCTCAGATATCTTAAGAAGGGGGGGTTGAATTAAGATATCACAAACTATTTCCCCAATTAAAATTTTATTTCACTTTCTATTCAAGTTATAAATTCCCTTAAAAATGAACTTCTTAAATATTGATTCAAATAGAGCAATTTGAATATGAATATAAAACAATAATAAATAAAGGAGTTTAAGGGAAGAGAGATTGCAAACTCAGATTTATACTGGTTCGGTCACACCCTTGTGCCTACGTCCAGTCCCCAAGCAACCCGCTTGAGAGTTCCACTATCTTGTAAAAGCCTATTACAAGATCTGAACCACACAAGGACAACCCTTCCTTTGTGTTCAGATTTCTTTACAACAAGAGACCCTCGGTCTCTTAATCCTTTTTCAGAATAAAGAAGAAGAGAAGAAGTAATCTCTCTTGAAAGAGATAGATTGAACAATTTGAGCACTCAAATAATTCCTTATTGAATCACAAGTGTTTTGGCCAAGGAATTTGTAAGAGGATAAAACGATTTTGCTTTTTAAGAGGATAAGACATTTTTATTCTGAAAAACTCTTAGCAAATTCGTGTCTCAGGTCACATATATATAATCCTTTGATGGCCATTTAAGAATCAAATAAAAAGATGTGACTGTTGAGAATATTTTCTGAAAATCTCCTCTGGTAATCGATTACAGTATGTATGTAATCGATTACAGGCTTTAAAATTTGAATTAAAACGTTCAATAACTGCTGGTAATCAATTACCATATATGTGTAATCGATTACACAATGCAAATTTTGAATTCAAATTTTAATAGCTGTTGTAAATCATTTTTGGCCACTAGTAATCGATTACATCCTCTGGTAATCGATTACCAGAGAGTAAATCTCTTTGAAAAAGATTTTTTAACTTAAATTTCTTGGCCAAACCTTTTGCTACTTCAATTGGAATTCCCTTCCTATTTAATATACCTTTCCTAAGACTCTAGAGACTGTCTTGATCATCCATCTTGAATATCATTAATTTCTTTGTCTTGAATAAAGCTTTGAGAAGCATGTGATCCTTTGGCATCATCAAAACATTCAGCTTGATCCTTTGTCTACAATCTCCCCCTTTTTGATGATGACAATCCCTGAAATCAAGACAAGCTATATACAAGATGATAGCACGTTCACACAACCCTTACTCCCCCTATCTTTTAGCATGTATGCCTAACTTTTCTTAATGATAAATTTCTAATTGATTTCTAACCCAAGTTCTCTCCCAAGTTCTCTCCCCCTTTGGCAACATCAAAAAGAACTAAGAAAAACAATCAATATCCAAACAGAGCCAAACATTAAACCAAAATAAGTCCAGACATTGTCATAACCAACCAAAGCAAAGTCGAGAAATATAATAGAAGTGCAAGATTACAATAACGAGACCAACACAAAGCCAAATACACGACGATAAAACAAAGTACTAATAATACTTAATCATAGTAAATAAAAGAAAATAAGCTAAGATGATGATGGAGGCGGTGGTGGTGGATCAAAGCAAGTACGGATGAAGGAGACATCTTCTTCAACCTTGGTGATCCTTGATTCCATGGCATCGAACCGCATGTCCACTTGCAATTCCATAGCATCAAACTTGTCACCAACAAAAGTCTGAAGACCATCGAACTTGTCCAAAAGCCTTCGAAGAAGAGAGGAATTATCTTCAATTGGTAGGTTGCCTTCATCATCAGCGGGTTGAGCACCCTTTTTGACCCAAGAGCCATCATGCTCTTTGCGGTAACCAAAAGAAGCAATCACAGCAGCACCAATTAAAAATGATCTCTTGATTGGAACATAAGGTTCAGAATCAAGAGGAATTTGAAAATGGCGAAAAAAGAGAGTGACAAGGTGTGGATATGGCAATGGAGCATTTAATCGCAATGCCTTATGCATACGATATCTAACTAAGTGTGCCCAGTCAAGTTGACGCCCGGTATGAAAGGCCCACATGATAACAAGATCTTCCTCAGAAACCTGGGCAAGGTTGGAAGATCGTGGAAGCAAAATACGCACAATTAGATAATGAAGGATGCGGCTTTCAAAAGCCAATGAACCGGCAAGAAGGCGTCCGGTCATATCCGCATGGTTGGTGCAAACCAACTGGCGGGCATCATGTGCAGAGAAATCAAATTTCCAATCGTCATTCAGTGTACCTTCAAATGGTACACCGTCACTGGACAATTGGGTTAAGTTATGGAAAAGGGATTGGTCAATGACCATTTTTATCCCAAAAATCTCAGAAATCAAAGTGCTGTCCTGAATTTCAAGGTTACAATAAAAAGCTTTAACCAATTCAGGATAAACAGGCAATTGTAATGACATGAAAGGTATGAGACCTAAGTTCTGAAATGCTTGAATGCAATCAAAACTTTCAGCAGAAAAGAATTCCATATCAATGAACTTAGGGTCGATAATGGAATGAGATGAGAAAAGATTTGAGTACCGTTTTTGCTGTTCTTCGGAAGAAAACAGTGTGGAAGAGGATAAGGAGGGTGGAATTGGTGCTGTGGATGTGCTAGTGGCTCCGGAACGATGAGCTCTTGAAGCCGAAGCGGAGGCGGATGAACCCTTACGTTTCTTTGATGATTCTGCCATATGATGGAGTTTTTGCAGATTTCAATCGGTGAAATCAAACGAAAAATGAAAAAGAAGAAGATTGCAAGTTACGGGAGTCGATTTGATGAAGAAATGAGTAAGATAGGAAGGTTTGAAGGTTTGGGAATGGAGGGACGTCGCAAGGAGGAAGGGGCTGCGCAGGGGTTTCTGAAAAACGTGGTATTTATAGGCCAGGATGCATTGTAATCGATTACAAGTACTGGTAATCGATTACAGATGGAGGCAGCCTACTAGTAATTGATTACATGAATACTGTAATCGATTACAGGTCATCTGTTCTAGTGTAATCGATTACAGTATTAATGTAATCGATTACCAGAACAAAACAATAGCATTTTCCTAAAAGAAAAACATATTTCTAAGTCTAAAAACTTATACTATCTTAAGAGTTAATTATACCAATCAAGAAAAGTGACAAATTAAACAGAAACAAGCGTCATACATAATCAAAACACAATCAATCAATCAAAAACTTTACCTATCCAAATCAATAAGGTCTAAAAGGCCTAATTCTCTTCTTATTGAAAAGAATATATCCTTTGGGAGAGGTTTTGTAAAGATATCAGCAAGCTGATTCTTTGTATCAACAAACTCTAGCAAACAATCTCCCTTTAGAACATAGTCTCTTAGAAAATGGTGCCTAATTTCTATATGTTTTGTTCTAGAATGTTGTACAGGGTTTTTGGATAGATTTATGGCACTAGTATTATCACACCTAATAGGTATGCGATCAAGAAGGATACCATAGTCAGATAATTGTTGCTTCATCCATAAAATCTGTGCACAACAACTGCCGGCAGAGATATATTCCGCTTCAGCAGTGGATAAAGCAACACTGTTTTGTTTCTTACTATGCCATGAGACAAGAGCAGATCCAATGAATTGAAAAGTTCCACTTGTGCTTTTTCTATCAGTTTTAGATCCGGCAAAGTCAGAATTAGAATATCCTATTAAGTTACATGTTGAGTTCTTAGGATACCATAACCCTAAATTGATTATACCTAATATATATCTCATGATTCTCTTTACTGCACTCAAATGTGATTGTTTGGGGTTGGATTGAAATCTAGCACACATGCATACACTAAACATAATATCAAGTCTACTAGCAGATAAATAGAGAAGAGATCCGATCATACCTCGATACTGTTTCATGTCTATAGACTGACCAGATTCATCTTTATCTAAGTAACAGCTAGTGCTCATCGATGTAGCCATGTGTTTGGCACTTTCCATCCCAAATCTTTTGATCAATTCCTTGCAGTACTTGGCTTGATTGATGAGTATACCTCCTTGAGTTTGCTTGATTTGTAATCCCAGGAAGTACTTTAGTTCTCCCATCATTGGCATTTCAAATTCATTTTGCATATCAAGGGAAAACTCCTTGCACAATGAATCATTAGTGGATCCAAAAATTATATCATCAACATATATTTGAACCAACAAAATATCATTATGCTTTCTCTTTATGAACAATGTGGTAGCCACTTTTCCTCTAGAAAATTCTTTTTCTAGGAGAAAATTGATTAAACGTTCATACCATGCCCTAGGGGCTTGTTTCAAACCATAAAGAGCCTTTTGCAATTTATAAACATGATTTGGTTTATCCGGGATTTCAAAACCTGGGGGTTGTTCAACATATACTTCTTCTTGAATTAAGCCATTTAGAAAAGCACTTTTAACATCCATTTGATAGAGCTTAAAATCCATTATGGATGCATATGCTAAGAGCATTCTAATGGCTTCTAATCTTGCAACAGGAGCATATGTTTCTTCATAGTCTATTCCCTCTTCTTGATTATACCCCTTTGCTACTAACCTAGCCTTATTTCTAATAATTATTCCATGTTCATCTAATTTATTTCTAAAAACACATTTTGTTCCTATGACAGGATAATTTTCAGGTTTTTCTACTAGTTTCCACACATTGTTTCTTTCAAATTGATTCAGTTCTTCTTGCATGGCAATGATCCAGTTTTCATCTACTATGGCTTCTTTTATATTTTTAGGTTCAATCATAGAAACAAAATCCATATTATTGCATAAATCTTTAAGAAAATGTCTAGTTTTTACCCCTTTTGAGATATCACCAATAATGTTGTCGAGGGAATGATCTCTTGAGGCTTTCCATTCTCTTGGAAGTTCATTATTTGTTCTAACTCCATTATCTTGAGAATTCTCATTGCTTCCTTCATCTTTTTCTTTAGAGTCATTTCCATGAATATGTGTATCTTCTAAGGAATCTGAAATATCATCTAAAAAATCCTTCCTTGGAAGAATGACATTAGACTCATCAAAGGAAACATGTATAGACTCTTCAATTGTCATTGTTCTTTTATTATATATTCTATAAGCTTTACTATGCAGAGAATATCCAAGAAAAATACCTTCATCTGATTTAGCATCAAATTTTCCTAAGTTATCTTTTCCATTATTCAATACAAAACATTTACAACCAAAGATATGAAGATGTGAGATGTTTGGTTTTCTGCCATTGAACAATTCATATGGAGTTTTCTTTAAAATGGGTCTTATTAAAGCCCTATTTAAAATGTACCATGCAGTGTTAACGGCTTCAGCCCAAAAGTATTTTGGAAGAGGAGTATCATTTAATAAAGTTCTAGCAATCTCTTCCAAAGATCTATTTTTCCTTTCAACAACACCATTTTGTTGAGGGGTTCTTGGTGCAGAAAAGTTATGCTCAATCCTATGCTTATCACAAAATAATTCAAATTCTTTATTTTCAAACTCACCCCCATGATCACTCCTAATAGATATAATCTTGAGATTTTTCTTATTTTGAATGATTTTTGCAAGTTTTCTAAATGCTTGAAATGCATCATTCTTATGAGTGATAAAGAGAGTCCATGTGTATCTAGAATAATCATCAACTATAACAAGAGCATAGTAACTTCCTCCAAAACTCATGATTCTAGAAGGACCAAACAAATCCATATGTAGTAATTGTAAAGGTTGCGTAGATGAAACAATGTTTTTAGATTTGAAAGAAATTCTAGTTTGTTTTCCCTTTTGACATGCATCACATAGCCTATCTTTTTCAAATCTTAGTTTTGGCAAACCAACAACTAAATCTTTTGACATTAATCTATTTAAATGTTCCATGTTTATATGTGCAATCCGTTTATGCCACAACCATGGATCATCATCTTTACTAAGAAAACATTGATTATTATCTAGTTTTTGACTTAAGTCTATCATGTAAACATTGTTGACTCTAAACCCTATATGCTTTATTTTTGTATCATGTTCATGTTTAATGACACACTTTTGAGAATCAAATGATACCAGATAGCCTTTGTCACATAATTGACTCACACTAACCAGACTATGTTTAAGACCTTCAACAAGTAGAACATTTTCAATGGAGGTTGAAGAATTTGTACCTATTTTTCCAACTCCAAGAATTCTACCTTTGTTGTTGTCACCATAAGTTACATGTCCGCTTTTCTTGGGAGAGATATGTGTGAATTTTGATGCGTCTCCCGTCATATGTTTTGAGCATCCGCTATCTATGTACCACTTTTCCCTCAAGGGTTCCTACAAAATCAAGGTTGTGACTTAGGTACCCAAACTTTATTGGGTCCTTGTGTGTTAGTATGAATAAAGGATCCTTTTGGGACCCAAATCATTTTAATATTGTTACAATTTCTTCTAAAATAGCATGTAGATGTGCCATGCCCTTTTCTTCCACAGTAAAAACATGTGATAGAACTAGAATTATATTTTTGTGTGGAAGTAGAGAAGTTTTTATGAAATTTTTGTTGTTTTTCAGATTTATATCCTAGTCTAGCCTTATTGGAGGCATATCTTTGTTTTCCTAATATGACATCTAAATTATTTTTACTATAAGAAAATTTTGCAAGTGAGTTTTTCAACTCTTTAATTTCTTTTTCATACTTTTCACAACAACTACAAGAATCTGACGTTTTCTTGTCAGAAATAGTAGAGATATAAACTTTTTCATTTGGTTTAGAAATTGAGACTTCATTTCTAAGATGATCTAATTCTTTGTTTAATTTTGAAATTTCATTTTCTAAATTTGAAATTGTTTTCTTAGAAGATGAAACTAACTTTGCAAGTTTAATTGACTCTTTATGCAGATCAGCAAATGCATCTTGCAATTCATCAAAAGAAATAGATAAGTTATTTGAAGATGTTACCTCTTCATCACTTTCATAACTTTTAGCCATAAGGCAGAGGTTTATCTCTTCATTTTCTGAATCTTCAGAAGATTCCATATCGTTTTCATCCCATGTAATTTATGCTTTCTTCAATTTCTTTTCACTAATATTTTTCTTTCCAGACTTCTCCATCTTTTTCTTGAAGATGGGACAATCAACCCTCAGATGTTCAGGTTGATTGCACTCAAAGCATTTTAGAGTAGAGGATGAAGTTTCTGTCCTTCTTTTAGATTTAAAATTGGGTCGCTTTTGATTTCCTCTGACTCTCAGGAACTTGTTGAACCTTTTTACAAAAAGACTAATATCTTCATCATTATCCAAGTCAATTGAATCTTCTTTATCACTGTCTTCTTGGATTGCTGATGAGGCTTTAAGAGCGATTCCCTTCTTCTTCTTATCAGTTTCTTCATGTTGATTTAATCTCAATAATTCCATTTCAGGCTCCTGCAATTTTCCAAATAACGTAGCAAGAGACATACTAGACAAATCTTGAGATTCTGTGATGGATGTTACCTTTGGTTGCCATTCTCTATAAAGACATCTTAAAACTTTATTTACTAGATCTTCATTTTGAAAAGTTTTTCCTAGAGATGCAAGATGATTAACTATGTGTGTGAACCTCTTTTGCATGTCTTGTATACTTTCATTTACATTCATCCTAAACAGTTCATATTCACGAGTTAATGTGTTTATCCTAGATCTTTTAACATTTGTTGTGCCTTCATGTGTTACTTGTAGTGTATCCCACATATCCTTAGCACTTTTACAATTTGAAACCCTAAAGTATTCATCTATTCCTAAGACAGATGTAATAATATTTTTGGCCTTTAAATTATATTATACTAATCTTCTTTCTTCCTCAGTCCAATCTGCTCTAGGTTTTTCTATTGTTGCACTTCCGGAAACTATAGAAGGAACATAAGGTCCTTGTTATATGGCTTCCCAAATATTTAAATCTATTGCCTCTATAAAAATTTGCATGCGGGTTTTCCAATAGTGGTAACCCACTCCATTAAAGATGGGAGGTCTATTTATAGAATTTCCCTCGGGAAACAAGTAGTTTGATGAGACCATAATTCTTGAAGCTTCTAAACTTTATACAAAAATGATGCTCTGATACCACTTGTTGGACAAGTGGCCTCAAATATCTTAAGAAGGGGGGTTGAATTAAGATATCACAAACTATTTCCCCAATTAAAATTTTATTTCACTTTCTATTCAAGTTATAAATTCCCTTAAAAATGAACTTCTTACATATTGATTCAAATAGAGCAATTTGAATATGAATATAAAACAATAATAAATAAAGGAGTTTAAGGGAAAAGAGATTGCAAACTCAGATTTATACTGGTTCGGTCACACCCTTGTGCCTACGTCCAGTCCCCAAGCAACCCGCTTGAGAGTTCCACTATCTTGTAAAAGCCTATTACAAGATCTGAACCACACAAGGACAACCCTTCCTTTGTGTTCAGATTTCTTTACAACAAGAGACCCTCGGTCTCTTAATCCTTTTTCAGAATAAAGAAGAAGAGAAGAAGTAATCTCTCTTAAAAGAGATAGATTGAACAATTTGAGCACTCAAATAATTCCTTATTGAATCACAAGTGTTTTGGCCAAGGAATTTGTAAGAGGATAAAACGATTTTGCTTTTTAAGAGGATAAGACCTTTTTGTTCTGAAAAACTCTTAGCAAATTCGTGTCTCAAGTCACATATATATAAGCCTTTGATGGCCATTTAAGAATCAAATAAAAAGATGTGACTGTTGAGAATATTTTCTGAAAATCTCCTCTGGTAATCGATTACAGTATGTATGTAATCGATTACAGGCTTTAAAATTTGAATTAAAACATTCAATAACTATTGGTAATCAATTACCATATATGTGTAATTGATTACACAGTGCAAATTTTGAATTCAAATTTTAATAGCTGTTGTAAATCATTTTTGGCCACTGGTAATCGATTACATCCTCTGGTAATCGATTACCAGAGAGTAAATCTCTTTGAAAAAGACTTTTTAACTTAAATTTCTTGGCCAAACCTTTTGCTACTTCAATTGGAATTCCCTTCCTATTTAATATACCCTTCCTAAGACTCTAGAGACTGTCTTGATCATCCATCTTGAATATCATTAATTTCTTTGTCTTGAATAAAGCTTTGAGAAGCATGTGATCCTTTGGCATCATCAAAACATTCAGCTTGATCCTTTGTCTACACCCTTCTTTCTCCTTCTTCATATCATTCCCTAACATTCCTTGACCCATCAAAAACACCTTGTCCTCAAGGTGTTAGGGCTTCAAACAATGGCTTCCAACATCAATACCAGGATTCTATGGTCTGTTCCAGCAAGACTCCTCTAGGTCCGTAGCCATCCATAATGCAAACACAGCTGGTTGGCGCTTGCATGCAACCATGGTAGGTCCATGGTATTCAATTCCTATCTCAAACAACGTCATGTTTCTCCCTTCGAGAGCTTTGTCATTTGGTGTTGTTGCACGACCATACGAAGCAACAGTACTGAAGAACTTGTTGCATGAAACAGTGGCATGAGTGTGGCAGAGATTGGGAAGGTAGGCAGCAGGCATGGGAAGTGGAGTCGCCAAGGGTGCAAGGAATGGCTGCACGGTTGTAGGACATGGAGGCGTAGTCGGCATGGACGGCAGAGACGGCATGGACGGTGGAGGTGGCATGGACAATAAACTCAACATAGGTGATAAAGTCGGCATAGGTGGCGGGGTCAGCATGAGTCGCAGAGTCGACATGAACTGAGTCAATATGGCGGTGGCTGGTATTCGTGCCTGACCAGGGATGGAAGATGAAAAATGTGGAGTGAGATTGCAAAGGCTTAGTCACTGAAGAAGGTCATCGATGGTGGTGGTCAAGGTGTCGACGGCAGCGGCGAGGTTGATTTGACTGAGGGTGAGTTTGGCCAAGGCGGCCTCGAGGCGGTCCACGCTAGCGAGAGAAAGTTCAAGGTGGTTTAGCGGGTGCTATGGGTTGCAGTGGTTTGGTCTGGAATGGCAGCCATGGGCTCTCAATGAAAGCACCAAATGTTAGGTGCTATGAGTCAAGATAATCTGGTTTTCGAGGAACGAGTGCCTTCAGAGGGAAATAAGGAGAAGAGAAGGAAAGGTAATTGCTAATTTCATTCATATCCCTTGCCTTATTACATGGAAGTTGTATATATAGCTTATTATAGTAACAAAATTTGAAATTTGCAGGATATGCTCATAACAGAATGGATTCTGCACTATGGAATTGGCAGACAAGCAGGGGATAAGATTGTCAGGTCAGCTCTAGCCGTTACAAGTAGTCTTTGAGGTATTCTGGCCTTGTGCTCTTTTTGTTGGGCCTTGCCATTGGCATCCCTCTTTCTCCTTCTTCATATCATTCCCTAACAAGAGCCCAGAGAAATTGAGAAAAAAGTTATATGAGACTTTTGGACCATTTTCAGAGTTCACAACAAAAAATTAATGAATCTCAGGAGCAATTTTCTGGAAGCTTTCTAGAGCTATTTAGGAGCCAAAAGTTTTAAATGACTTGAAAAAACCAAATGCAACTTGATATAGTATGTTTTCATCTTCAACTGATTCCTTTGAGTTTTCTTGCTAGTACCTGCTTATGTAACTAAAATCCTTCATGCTATAGTTGATAAACTTAATCAATAGGGATCTTTATATAGTTGGTTGCTTTTATTTTAATAAAATTTCGTTTTTGGTTTGTCCATCTATCTCAGCGCTCCTTGTGATCTTTTAATTTCCATAGCTCTTAGAATATTGGTCTTTGTTTGAGAAGCAATTAGAAAATTGGCATAATAATAAGCTATAATTAGGATATTTTGCCATAGATTGATGTGACGATGTGTATCTAGAAATAGAATATTAAAATTTCTATAGATTTTTAGAATATCGATTTTTGGTTTGGGAAGCAATTAGAAAATTGGCATAAGGATATTTTGCCATAGATCGATGTGACGATGTGTATCTAGAAATAGAATATTAAACTTGTGAGTTTCTAGGAATCTATGTTCTCACCGCTTAACCATATTGAATATCACCTAAAAATTAGGGACTAATTTCAGTGATTTAGATGAAAGAGTTTTAACTAGAATTGATTGAATTAACTTTGTATACTTCTTGTACAATTTTACACGTTTTCCCCTTAACTAATTTTCCTGTAATGTTTACTTTTTAAATTTTACATCAATTTAAAAATTCTAATATAATGTGAAAGTAATTAATTTAATAATATAAGTTATTTAGGTCGGAAGATAAAATTATTTAAAATTTAAAAGTGTGTATAAATAATTTTCCAATAGTAAATTAGTATCTTGCAAAAGAGGATATAAAATAAATATGTTATATTCTTAAAAAATAAATTTATTATAATATTGAATAAACGTCAAACTAATATGTTATTATCATCGTGGCATGAATTTTCGTCGAAGGTTTCGCTACAATTTGCCTTCACTAAGAACTGAAAAGTTAGAAAATCCATGGCATGGTATCTAATTAATTGAGATGAGAATTTTCCTTGGTTAGACGACTTTTTATTTGTCAACATCGTGATCTAATTTGGGGAAAGAAATCAGTGAGTTTTTAATTAATATTTCAATATGAAAATGTTACTAAGTATGTTAGGATTTCTCTAATATATTATATGGTGCTTGTCGATTACGGTATCAAAATTCAAATGCATAATGCCCATCCTTCCTTACATTAATTGAAGATGAGTTTTTGCCATAAAAAAAGTAATATATTATTTATCACATTTATTATTTTGTTTTTATATAAGTGGGAGGGACTATCCCTACACAACAACACCACAGGGGAGTGTAGTCCCTACAAATCAGCCCATAAAGGGTAAAAACAACTTAAAGAACTTGCTCAAACAAATGAAAACCCAGGAGAAGATCATGTCCCTTAGCCCCAAGTTTATCAGCAACTGAATTTCGCTTTATGTGTTGTCTGTCCCTGATAATCATTGTTATCAAACTCTCGAGTTAACTCGTTAATTTTTATGAGTTTATGAGTCCACTTATTCTCTACGAGTTGACTCATGTGTAAATTCTCTTTTTAGTATACTCTAGGTAGATTTTATAAACTCTAAGTAAACTCGGTAGACTCTCGAGTTTACCACCGAGTTAACGAGTCAGCAAGTTAAAAAATTAGACCAAAATGTAAGTCATTTTGGGTTGTTTTCTGTCTATTTAGTGTTCAACATACCTTCATTTAGTATGTTATTCCCGAACAAAAAAAAATCACCTTTAATAACATCAAACTTTTATTCTCTAATAACATCAAACTCTCGATGGGTATGATCTACCACTACTATAACATCTACAAATTATTAGCTAGTAGTGATGCATTACTAGACTTGGTTATTTAAGTATTGTGAAATTTATAATTTACTATTTTGCTTTATTATATTATTGAAATGTTTAATTGGTATGTTATTTATAGATATTTTGTTATTATGAGTTGATTCTACGAGTCGAGTCTATGAAACTCTCACAAGTTTATGTAAACTGTCGAGTTTGATAACCTTGCTTGTAACCCAATCAGAAACCTATCTAATAATTACAATCATAGTATGATTTGACGGAATTTTAGGGAATCCTTATAAAATACCGATAACCACTAGAAACACATTATGTTAGATTATCAAGAGGAGTTATGAAGAATACATGGATCCATAATAATTGATCAACCAAACGCAGTGGAATCTAGAACAGTCACGGACAATTAGTTTAATGACCTTCCTCAACCAAATCACCTTATTCCTTATGAGACTGTCGTTTTCTCTTCAGATGGGGAAAGGAGAAACTAATTCTTGATTTGGTGTATTGGAGACCATAATTGTGCCATAGGTTTTAAACCTATTAGGATTCTCATTATCCCCTAATGGACCAAACTGGTTTCTGCTCATTAAGCTCATATCAATTTTCTGTTGATAGTATAATAGGCTCATCAAATTAGATCACTTATATTGAGCCCTTAAAAAATTTAAATAACTAATATAAATGATATAATATGTAGCCCATATTAATTAATTAATTAGAAATTATAAATCCTAACAATCTTCCACTTGGGTTTTATATTAACTTTAGACATTTATACCACAAAATTCTTTAGGCGTGCAGTTGTATGTTATTTACTTTAAGACTCCTCTTTAAACAAATTGATCCATCTCATATAACAACAAGGAACTACTGCGGTTTTCATCACAATCTAACGTGACTAAGCCACAATGATCACCATTGTCACTTATACTTGATGACATACATCAAATATGGATAAGCTGCATGAAAATGACATGTAAGGTGATCTTAATCATGTTCATTTCCAACTAGTTCATACTTTATTCTTTATAGAGATCAATCCAAACACAAAATAAATATTGCTAACAAAACAAGCTCAAAATGAAATGATAAACTTCAACTTTATTTCTGCAAAAAATCCAAACAATACAAATATATAAAAAGCATAGGATATAAAACACAAATGAGACTCCCACTAAACTAAGATACTATTAGGAATTACACTCATATGAACAATATGCTCATGAAAAACTTTAGGTACCAAACCTTTCGTAAGTGGGTCAGCTAGCATATCATTAGTCCTTAAATATTTTATGGAAATCTGTTTATTTTGAACTCTTTCCTTAACAACCAAAAACTTGATGTCAATAAACTTTCAGTTGGTTGTACTCCTATTGTTGTTGGAGTAAAGAACTATCAATTTATTATTACAATAAATTTTCAATAGTCTTTCAATGTCACCAGTCACACGCAAACCAATGACAAAATGTCTCAGCCATATCGCATGGTTGGATGCCTCAAAACAAACAATGAACTCTATGGCCATGATCGAAGAAGCTATGAGAGTCTGCTAATAGACTTCCAAGAGATAGCTCCTCCAGCCAACATAAATATTTATTTAAATGTGGAGCGTCTGTTGTCTTGACATCTAGCAAAATAAGAGTCTGAGTACCCAATGATCTCCAAATTCTCATACTTCTGATAAGTGAGCACGTATCTTTTTGTTCTCTTCAGGTCACATGTTTTGCTATTTTCTAATGCTGCATTTCAGAATTACTCAAATATCTGCCCAGAACTCCTACTACAAATGTTATATCAGGACGAGTGCAAATTTGAGGGTACATTAGACTTCCTACTCCTGATGCATAAGGAATCTTTTGCATCTGTATTCTTTCAAGGTCATTATTGGGGCATTGTTTGATACTAAACTTGTCTCCTATGGCTATCGGGGTATCTCTTGGTTTACTATCTTTCATGCTGAATTTATCTAGGACCTTATCGATATAACTCTCTTGTGACAACCTTAGGATACTTTGAGAGAGATCTCTTAGTATCTTAATACTTAAAACAAAAGAGGCTTCCCCAAGATTTTTCATTTCAAAATTTGTTAGTCCCTTGTAAGAAGCCTATATCGCTGCTATCAAGCAGTATATCATCGACATATAATACCAAGAATAAGTATTTACTCTCACTGAACTTGCGATATATGCAATCATCAACTGCATTTGCCTCAAAACCATACGAGGTAATGAATTGATCCAACTTGTAATATCATTGACGGGAAGTCTATTTCAGACCATGATGGATTTATTTAGTTTGCAAACCATAGACTTTGAGTCGCCTGATACAAAGTTTTATGGTTGCACCATATAAATCGTTTCTTCAATGTCACCATTTAGAAACACAGTCTTAACATCCATCCAATGTAGCTCTAAATTATAATGAGCTACTAGTGCCATTATTGTTCTAAAAGAATCCTTTGAAGAAATTGGAGAAAAAGATTCTTTATAGTCAATGTCTTCCTTTTGAGTAAAACCTTTAGTGATAAGACGAGCCTATATCTCTCGATGTAGCTCTAAATCATAATGAGCTACCAGTGCCATTATTGTTCTAAAAGAATCCTTTGAAGATACTGGAGAAAATTTTTCTTTATAGTCAATGTCTTCCTTTTGAGTAAAACCTTTAGTGACAAGACAAGCCTTATATCTCTCAACATTTCCCTTTGAATGCCTTTTGGTTTTAAATATTCATTTGCAACCAATAGGTTTCACACCTTTAGGAAATTCGACAAGATTCCAAACATCATTGTCTTGCATAGATTTCATCTCATCCTTCATGACATCGACCCAATTTTGAGAGTTAGAACTACACATAGTTTGACAGTAGTTGGTTGGATTATCCTCTGTTAAACCAATGTCACCCTCATGTTCTAGGAGAAAGATAATATAATCATATGGGATTGAATTTTTCCTCTTTCTAACAGATCTCCTTAATGGCACTTCTTGAGGTTGTTGTATAGGTATTTGAGGGAGAACCTCATTGTTGTTTTATTCTTGAACAATGACATCAACAATGATTGGAACATTGTTTTCTATTACTGGAGTTGTTTCTTGAACAATATAGGTACGAGGACTTGAGCACAGTCAATAACAGGTTCTTCCTAAAAGACAATATTTCTTATGTTCTCTTCCTTCCCAAACTCAACTTCTTCAAGAAATCTCGTATTTCCCGTTTCAAAAAAGGATCTTAAAGTGGGATTGTAAAATTTATAGCCCCGAGAGAATTCGACATAGCCAACAAAATAACAACTAATTGTTCTTGAATCCAACTTTCTTCCATGCGACTTATAGGGTCATGCCTCTACCGGACAACCCTAAATATGCAAGTGTTTAATGCTTGGCCTTTGGCCAATCCAAAGTTCATAAGGGATTCTATTAATTGTTTTTCTTGACACCCTATTAAGGATGTAAGCTGTAGTCTTTAAGGCTTCTCCCCAAAGTGACTTTGGCAAAGAAGAATGACTAACCATACTTCTCAACATATCCTTAAGAGTTCAGTTTCGTCGTTTTGCAACACCATTCATGCTATGTTTGCTTGGCATAGTGTATTATAGAACAATTTCACACTCTTTGAGAAAAAGTACAAAAGGTCATGGACTTTGTTCTCCTGATCCATCATATCTGCCATAGTACTCACCACCATGGTCAAATTTGATAGCTTTAATTTTCTTTTCAAGTTGAAGTTCAACTTCAGCCATGAAAATTTTAAAAATGTCTAGGGATTGGGACTTTTCATGTATCAAATATAGGTAATCGTATCTAGAGTAGTCATTTATGAATGAAATAAAATATTGTTGCCCATTCTAAGAAGCTGTTGGAAAAGGACCACAAATGTTCGTATGTACCAGTTCCAAGACGTCTTTAGCTCTTTCGGCACCTAATTTCCTCATGTTTGTTCATTTTGCCTTCATGCATTCAACACAGACTTAAGAGTCTAATAAATCTAAAGGTTCAAGAATTTCATCTAAGATAAGTCTTTGAATTCTCTATTTGGAGATATCACCTAAGCATTTATGCCCTAAAGTGGCTGAATTCTCATTTAATTTTCGTTTTGTACCACTTAAATTTGTTTGCAGTATTTCATTATAGGAACAAATAACATCTAGCATATATAAATTATCAATTAAAGAACCGAAACCAATCAAATTTGAATTTTGGTAGAGACTAACTTTATTATTTCAAAATGAACAAGAAAAACTAAATTTGTCCAAACTAAAAATTGAAATCAAATTTTGTCTAAAAGACAGTACAACAAAAGTCTCAAATAAATCCAAATAAAATCATTTTCAACGGTAATCTAAAAGTTCCAATAGCCTCTACAGCAACTTTTTTGCCATCGCCCACAAAGATAGGCAACCCTGTAAAGACATACTTATGTGAGTAGTAGCACCAGACTTCACCCACCAAGTATCCTTAGGTACAAAAGCCAAATTAACTTCAGAACAAACTAAAGTAATACATTTACTTTTTTTTACACCCCAAGTGACATATTTGGGACACTCTTTCTTCTGTTTCTTTCTTTTGTTGAGAAGACCCTTTCGCATCACCTTTAGTTTTCTTTCTTTTCTTATTCTGAGAGGCCGAGCTTAAATGAACAATTTTATATATGTCTCTTTGCAGCCTCTCTCTCTCTCTTGCACACAATAAGATATAAGCTCGTTAAGGGATTATTTTTCAATAACAAGCAAGTCATATAAGATATATATAACAAGATGTGTAAACATTTTGCAGAACAGATCCCATCACAAGATACCTAGCACAATAATTCCTAGCCTTTTCGACAGAGAAATTAATTTGTAATTGGTATTCTCAACGCAATGATCAAATATTGACAATAAATTTTGTCAAATAATAGCCTTTATTTGGACCGACTATTATTCACATGAAAATACCTTATACTTGTCACACATTTATCATCACAGGTACAATATTATTTGGCCAAATTGCATATTCCTTTGGGCCGAACACAATTTGCATAATTTCATACAAAAATTTATGTAATTTTAATCAAATCAATTTTCACAATAGGGATTACTTTGACAATATATCGTGCCAATCAACTTAATTAAAAAAAATTACTAGACATGCAAATAAATGGGAAGGATATACTAAATTTACACCCAATCATGATAGCAAAAAATATAAAACATTAATTACGGCAAGTAAATATCATATCCTTATATTATATTTAATGTTATCATTGATTTATACTTAAAATACAACAAGTAAATATCACATTCGTAAATAACAATGGATTTGTATATGCAAAAACTTAAATCATATACGCAATAAAATTAGGGGATGATATAATAAGGTTATCGTCCAGTATAAAATGCAATGCAGCATGTTAGATTCATTTACTTTCATAGAATTATTTATGGAACAATATATATTATTCTTTAATCAATTATCACACAAAAAGAATGAAGAATTAATGTTGATGAGTCATAGTACAAAAGTATATATGTATCCCGTATTTGTATACCCATATGTATCTGTATGCGCACTCCTCTGTACAAAACTATCCAACAACAAAAAAGAAAATCGAAAACCCCGTCCAACAAAACAAAACACGTGCAATGAATAGGAGTGGTGCATAAATCCAAAAAGCAGTGCAAAAAAAAATTCCACTGAATTCAAATCAAAAGCATGACAACATCTAAATTTACCAAAAATTAATATGAATTATCTCAAAATAAAATTAGGGTTCATATATAACCAATTAATTGATCCAGGTATAATAGGAATTAAAAAACTTTAGATCTCAATAATCTAACAATAATGGTGGCTCTGATACCACTTGTTTGAATTTTAGGGGATCCTTATAAAATATCGATAACCACAAGAAACACATTATGTTAGATTATCAAGAAGGGTTATGAAGAATACATGGATCCATAATGATTGATCAAATAAACGCAACAAAATTTGGACAATAGTCACAAATAATTGGTTTAATAACCTTCCTTAACCAAATCACCTTATTCCTTATAGTCCTATCATTTTTTCTTCAGATGGGGAAAGGAAAAATTGTTTCTTGATTTGGTGTATTGGAGGCTATAACCATGCCTCAGGTTTTAAACCTGTTAGGGTTACCATTATACCCTAATGGGCCAAACTAGTTTCCACTCATTAAGCACATATCAATTTTTTTGTTAATAGTCTAATAGGCTCACCAAATTAGACAACTTATATTGAGCCCATAAAAAATGTAAATAACTAATGTAAATGTTATAATATAATATGTAGCCTACATTAATTAATTAATTAGAAATTATAAAATTCCTAACATCTATTGCTAACTTAATTGCATTAGAAGCATCACACTCCAACCAAACATTCCTGAAACCCTTTTCCCAAGCCAATCTCAGCCCTATCAGGATGCCCATAAGCGCAACCCTCAACACACTATAAGATCCTAGATTGTATGAAAAACTCGTTAGCCAAAAGCCCATCTCATTTCTTAGAATTCCTCCATAAGTCACCTTTCTACCTCCTTGGATAATCGACCCGTCCACATTTAACTTGAGCATACCATTAGTAGGGCAATCCAACCCACATTCTTCCAAGTGTAGTTTCTCATTCTGTGCGGAAGAGAATCCAAACTGCAATGTTAGATATCGTTGGACAAGGAATTCACTTGTTGAAAGATCCCAAAAGGGGTAGGGTTTACATTCTTAAAAACTTTCGAATTCCTCCCTTTCCAAATACTCCAAATAGTAGCACCAAACAAAATATGCCATCTGCTAGGAAGTACAGAATGTCTCTGAGCAGGCTTTAAATTATCAAAAACCCAGCTCTAAAGATCCCCTGAGAAGGAAGGCAAAGAATAAATATTAAGATTCCACACCTTCCAAATTTGTTGCACCACTCCACAATCTATAAGGAGGTGTAAGTCAGTTTCCTCTTCCACCCCACACATGGGGCACTAATTATTAACCGTAAAGCCACAAGCAAACTTATGGACATATGTTTTTATCCCCCCATTTAGGGTAGACTAGAGGAAACATTGGTCTTTTGAGGTCCCTCCCATTTCCAAACATCTACCTCCATAGGAGGAGTCATACTGGTTATCTTCAACAATAAACTTGGACTCAAGTAGTTCTTCAGGAGTGTTGGGAAATTGAAGGGGTAAATACCGGGAAGATTTACACCAATGGACCATGAACAACAATATAAGTGAACCTGATACCATACCTTAACCCAAAACCTTAAGACTCAGGTTTATGGGTTATACCTTTACTTATATGATGTTCAATCTTCTCATTCCTACATAATTTAATACTTCATCTCTCACATGGACTCCAACAAGGAGGTAAAAAATCCAACTACTAGAATCTATCACAAAAAAATATATTTTCTAATGTAAGATCGCTTGAGGAATGAGGGTTATGGCCTTATCTTCCATAACAACCTTGGAGGGTAATCATATACTCTTCCAAAAAGCTATTAATCTTCCATTGCCTATGTTCTAATGCGTACACCTCTGAGTATCCTTCTAGACATTAATGATACTCCTTCATGTTGAGGAGCAATTAGTTTTCCTTTGAATGAGGGGGATAGTCTCAATGTCATAGCTATATTTCTTTCTTAAAATCTCCACCCAAAGAGGTTTTGGGTAATGAATCATACCCTAAGCCAGTTTCATAATAAAGGCCCTATTAAAATAATACAAATTCCTAAACCCCAAATCCCTATCCTTCTTGGCTAAAAACAATTCACTCAATACAATAGTATGCCAAGATCTTCCCCCACTAACCTTCCAAAAAAAATTCCGAGTTAAGCTTTCCAAAGAATTACAAACCAATTTGGGGAGAAAAGTTGTTTCCATAGTGTATGAAGGGAGGGCCTGTAACACTAAATGCACTAGAGTGATCCTTCCAGCAAAATTAAGACATTGTGATTTTCAGGAAGCCATCTTCTGTTGGACAAAATCCACAATATGCTAATAAGTATCCTTAGTCACCCTAGTGTGAAGTAAGGGAACACCTAGATATTTTCCTAGGTCAGTAGTCAAAGTATATCCCGATGCATATCTTATTTGATATTCCACAACTAGAATATATTCTTAGACACACAAAGTATAGTCTTGTCTACACTCACCACTTCTCTAGAAGTCAAACAAAAAGTATGAAGGCAATCCCTAAAAACCTTCATTTAGTCGAGGTCTGCCCCAAAAGTAACAGGTCATCGATAAAAAAGAGATGTGAGATAAGGGATCCCTTTCTAGACAAAACAACATGTTTACACTCCTTGTTTTCCACTGACCTGTTAATCAAATGAGAAAAACATTCCATATAGAGAACAAAAAGAAAGAGGAAAAGAGGTTCCCCCTGTTGTATTCCTCTAGTAGGAATGAACTTCATTGTTTTCTCCTTGTTTGCTAGAACTTGCATAGAGCAGGAGTCCATACAATGCTTAATGATGCTCACGAAATGATTGTTGAAGCTCAAGTCCTTCAAAGTGTTGATAAAAAAATCCCAGTGTAACAAGTCGTAAGCCTTCTCTAGGTCTACTTTGATTACCATGAGCTTATTCTTCCTTTTCAACTGATGCCATGGAGTGAAATGCTACCACGATGTTATCCACACTATGCCTCCCCAGAATGAAATTGCACTAGAAGGGGGATACCATATCACATTTATTATAACATCGTTATGAGAGAAATTTGTTGCCTGCCAAAAGAAATTCCAACATATTCTTTAATATTATAGGTTTAAGTTTATTGAAAAGAACATCATTATGAGAGAATTTTTTTCCTTAAAAAAATGAGAGATATTTGTTAAATAAGATGTGAGACACATAAAATTTTATAATTTTTAATAAATTTTAACTAATAAAAAAGAATATGTTTGAAATAGTGTGTTAAAAAATGCGTTAATAATTTTTCTTAAATAAACACACTACGAAAACATAAAGAATTAAATATTTTAGTCATCTATATTATTAATTATAAATTTAATCAGTCTAGTATGTTAAATTTAAATCATTAAATTTAGGTAAATGTTTTCTTTGTTAAAGATATGCTACCTGTCCAAGGGTACGATTATGACACCCTTTACTCCGATGTACATATTTATATAATAAAATACATGGAAATGAGAAATTACATAAAATGATTTTATATAATAAACATAAAGGAGTTCACATGAGTAAAAGGTTCACATTCAATTAAGGGTATGAAAATATTTTTGGCTCAAAACAAGGTTTTCCAAAACTACAGAGAATGAACTAAAGACTCAGCATGTGAAACAAAAATGATAAAAACTACATGTCCAGAACTTCATGCAATTAATGCAGAAACACATGTCCCAATTTCACATCCTATTAGAGCATTGTGTCCCAACATCCTCTAGCACGAGGTTCTTTAAAGTCATCCACCTAACCATCTGCTTCCATGAACACAAGGTTCAAGATCATCATAAGATTCAAACACAAACAACACACAAGGAGTGAGTTATCACATTCTTAAATAGGTAGAGATAAACGAAAGCACATAGATATAATATAAGTATAACAAACTTAAATTACCATAATTCGCATAATTTTACCACTCATTGCGTAACATCACTTGTCCCAAAGATTTAATCCCAAAATTACATTCCACACCTTCACATTAATCATGTGTTCAGAACAACACATTTCAAGTACAACACAACATCTCACACTCACAATTCATTACCCACCATCACATAATAAGTCACAATGATCATTACACAGACGTTATGCAACAGATATACTAAGACTCAATCCTATATGCAATGTGGTATCATATAAGGGAAAAATCTCGTCGGACGCCTAGGAGTACATGACAAGACAGATCACATACTGGTAAGTCAAATCACTCTCACTTTTGCAATAAAGGAGAACAAAGGAGAATGTGGATGAAAGTTTGAAAAAAAAAGAAAGGAAAAAAAAGAAGAAGAAAAAACTTCAAGTCCCACATCGCTCAGGATAAACACTTGAATAGTGTTTCACTCCCTATATATAAAGAGCTCCTTTCTTCATTTTTCTTTGCCCCAGTTGAGAAGCATTTCCTCAACTTTTCTTTCTCCCTCTCATATTTCAGCCGATGCATTTCTGGCAAACTTCTCCCTCTTTCTTTCTGTCGCTCTATAAATTTCGGTTGGCTATAAGAGTGACTTTTTAAGTCAAAATTTTGGTTGGCTATAAGAGTGACTTTTTAAGTCATATTTTCGGTTGGCTATAAGAACAACTTTTTAAGTCATAATTTCGGTTGGCTATAAGAGTGACTTTTTAAGTCATATTTTTGGTTGGCTATAATAGTGACTTTTCAAGTCATACTTTTCGGTTGGCTATTAGAGTGATTTCTCAAGTCATATTTTCGGTTGGCTGTTAGAGTGACTTTTCAAGTCATATTTTTGGGTGGCTTTAGAGTGACTTTTCAAATAATAAAAGAGGGTGTAATTCTAGAAAAGGTTCCCTCAGTACAGTGGGAATCTTATACAGTGATCTGGGCTGTTTTATCCTGGGGACTTCGTGGTTGATAGTCTGCTTGCACAATTTTTGGCAATGCCACGAAACGTCTTAAAGAAAGCGACATTGTCCGCGACTCAGCCAGTAATTTTTTCGGTTTGCCATAAACTATTGTTACAACAATTTTAAGACGGTTTCGGTTCTGCTATGGCTACCGTAGATATTACTGGCTCGAATAGCAATGACCTCAACAAACCTTTTAGGTTTGAAGGGTATCATTTCAAATGTTGGCAACAAAAGATGATGCTTTCTTTAACTATGAGAAAAGTTGCCTATGTTTTGAACACTGATATTCCAGTGGTACCTGAGGATGCTGAGATGGAAGTGAAGGATAAAATGACTATGGAACTAGCTCTTTGGAATGAAAATGATTACCTATGCAAGAATTTCATTCTGAATGGGTTAGCTAATGATCTCTATGATTACTATAGTCCATATAAGTTTGCCAAATTAGTTTGGCTAGCTCTGGAAAAGAAGTATGATACTGAGGAAGCTGGGACTAAAAAATATGTTGTTAGCCGCTACCTCAAGTATCAAATGACTGATGATAAATTAGTAGAGTCTCAATCCCATGAGATAC
This sequence comes from Glycine max, assembly GCF_000004515.6. Taxonomy (NCBI): domain Eukaryota; kingdom Viridiplantae; phylum Streptophyta; class Magnoliopsida; order Fabales; family Fabaceae; genus Glycine; species Glycine max. Next base: position 30,962,096 of record NC_038256.2, on the reverse strand, counting down.
AGAAAATTTCTCAAGAGTCATACATAGCTGTGATAACTGAGATCAATATGATTGGAGGATCAGATGGATGGTGGGTAGACACTGGGGCCTCCCGCTATGTCTGCTATGATCATGCTATGTTTAAAACATACATGAATAAGAAAGTGTTGCTGGGTGATTCCCACATCTCTACGGTTACTGGAACTGGAGATGTTGAACTGAAGTTTACCTCTGGAAAGACTTTGATTCTCAAAGATGTGATGCATACTCCAGAGATGAGAAAGAATCTGGTTTCTGATTTTCTTTTAAATTAAGGAATAGTGGGGGTACTTCATCCAGTTATCTTCTTGCTATTAGTAGTGAAAATCTTGCACAACCAGAATCAGATATAGAGCCTCGAAGAGGTAAGAGAGCAAGAATTGCTAAAGAGTATGGGCCCGATTATATGACCTATACATTAGAGGAGGATCCATCAAACCTCCAAGAAGCTTTGTCTTCTTTGGATGCTGAATTGTGGCAAGAAGCCATTAATAATGAGATGGATTCTTTAGAATCTAACAAGACCTGGCATTTAGTAGACTTGCCTCCTGGCTGCAAACCAATTAGATATGAAATCATTGTTGTGTAACAACTTTGATATGAAAGACCTCGGAGAAGCAAGTGTAATCCTTGGTATTAAGATTACTAGGTCAAAAGAGGAAATTTCTTTGGATCAATCTCACTACATTGAGATGATCTTAAAGAAATATGATTACTTTGACTGTAAACCTACTAGTACACCATATGATCCAAGTGTAAAACAGTTTAAGAACACTGGTGAAGGTATACGACAAACTCAGTACACAAGTATCATTGGCAGCCATAGGCATGCCACTGATTGTACTAGATTCAACATAGCCTATGTTGTGGGATTATTATGCAGGTTTACCAGTAGACCTAGTATGGAGCACTGGCACGCTATTGAAAGGGTAATGAGGTACCTTAAAAGAACCATAAACCTTGGATTACATTATAAAAGGTTTCCCGCTGTACTTGAAGGATACAGCGATGCAGATTGGAACACTCTTTCAAATGATTCCAAAGCAACCAACAGCTATATATTTAGCATAGCTGGTGGGGATGTTTCTTGGAAGTCAAAGAAACAGACTATCTTAGCTCAGTCCACTATGGAATTTGAGATGATAGCACTAGCAACTGCTAGTGAGGAAACAAGTTGGCTGAGAAGCTTACTTGCAGAGGTTCCTTTATGGGAAAGACCGATACCAACTGTGTTGATCCATTGCGATAGTACCGCGGCTATTGAAAAAAATTGAGAACCGTTATTACAATGGTAAGAAACGACAGATATGTTGTAAGCACAGCACTGTTAGAGAATTACTCTCAACAGGAGCTTTTAGAGTGGATCACGTACGCACTGATGATAATTTAGCAGATCCTTTGACGAAAGGATTAGCTAGAGAGAAAGTCCATTACACTTCTAAAAGAATGAGACTATTGCCCTTACTACGATGATCATTCATGATGGTAACCCGACCTAAATGACTGGAGATCCCAAGAACTAGGTTCAATGGGTAATAACAAGTTATGAAGTGATATGAGATGAATATGCTGTTATAAGTGAAAGCTGCATGATTCCTGAAGTAACAAGAGGATGAGTTATGAAAAAAGAAATTCGTAATTCTTAATGAGATCTATACTCTATGTTGAGTGGAGTACCTAGGCTACAAGAGTACTCTTGATAGACTCACCTATGTGAATGTTGAAGTGGGGACCGCTTCATATGAAATTTTGGGCAAAAATTTATTGAGCGTTCACTATACCGGGATAGACGTGCATGATCTTTAACGCACGTGCTTTATAGAATACACATGTGAAAAGGTTGTGTGTGGTTTGATGTCGGAGATAGAGTTCAAGACTTCGAGTCACTCTAGTAAAATCTGAATCTTACTCACTATGCAAAGGTTCAAGTTGTATGACATCTTTGTTTATGGACAATTTTATGAAATCCTCGAAAATCTTCTTTTCAAATTTCAAGTGGGGGATTGTTAGAACAAAGGAGAATGTGGATGAAAGTTTGAAAAAAAAGAAAGGAAAAAAAAGAAGAAAAAAAAGCTTCAAGTCTCACATCGTTCAGGATAAACACTTGAATAGTATTTCACTCCCTATATATAAAGAGCTCCTTTCTTCATTTTTCTTTGCCCCAGTTGAGAAACATTTCCTCAACTTTTCTTTCTCCCTCTCATATTTCAGCCGGTGCATTTCCGGCAAACTTCTCCCCCTTTCTTTCTGTCGCTCTATAAATTTCGGTTGGCTATAGGAGTGACTTTTTAAGTCAAAATTTCTGTTGGCTATAAGAGTGACTTTTTAAGTCATATTTTCGGTTGGCTATAAGAGCGACTTTTTAAGTCATAATTTCGGTTGGCTATAAGAGTGACTTTTTAAGTCATATTTTCGGTTGGCTATAATAGTGACTTTTCAAGTCATACTTTTCGGTTGGCTATTAGAGTGACTTTTCAAGTCATATTTTCGGTTGGCTGTTAGAGTGACTTTTCAAGTCATATTTTTGGGTGGCTTTAGAGTGACTTTTCAAGTCATACAAGAGGGTGTAATTCTAGAAAAGGTTCCCTCAGTACAGTGGAAATCTTATACAGTGATCTGGGATGTTTTATCCTGGGGACTTCGTGGTTGATAGTCTGCTTGCACAATTTTTGGCAGTGCCACGAAACGTATTAAAGAAAGCGACATTGTCCGCGACTCAGCCAGTAAGTTTTTCGGTTTATCATAAACTATTGTTACAACAGTTAATAGCAACCACACGTACATGTATAGTAAACAAGTATAACCTTACATTTCCTCCTAAGTTACTAAGACCTTTGTAGAGTAAAATTACAAGTATAGAGGATGTACTAATCCTATTAAGTTCATACTTATCTTGTTTGAAAGCTAAGACAATTATTTATAACTCTTATGTTGATCACAAAAATTATTTTGATCATTAACTATGTCTAAACCTAAGGTAAACATTGGATCACTACTTAATTCTAACAGCTGGATCTTTGCTCATTAATTTGACTCTATGTGGGGCTAACATGAGGTCACATTTGATAGTATATTGATGGAACTTGTTTCAAATGTCAACGGTACGGTTAACAATTAAGCCATGATTTACAAAATAAAAGTGATGCCTAAAAGTCAATACAAAAACGATGATCCACAAATCTATAAGATCTAACAGCAGCTTAAAGAAAAGTCAGAACGTAAAAATATGCAAAGAACGTAATCCAATTATGATTATCAGCAGCTTTGCCGTCTTATGACCAAACTCATTTTAGCGGTTGGGTACACGTACAGAATAGTAAAAAAACAAAAGAATAGTGAAGTTTTAAGAGGGGGAATGCTCCCTTAAGAATTTTATAATGTAAATTTTAATGGTATTGAAATGTGAAGATGTTGAAAAATTCAAATAATATTCTTTGTAAAAAAAATATTGTAATAAATTTAACTATATCTTGGTTACATTAAAAAATAAAAATAAAAAAAATATTTGTAGAGAAAAAACAAGTTGACCGATACAGGGGAGGAAGAATGAGTAGAGGGTAGTTTGGGAAAAATAGTGAACAAAAAAATAGAAAGGGGGTGTACACGTTATAAAAGAAGTTGTAAATAGCAATAGGCAATTAGTTACTTTACAAAAGAAAAAGTAGCCTTCTAAATATGATTAACACGAATGACATTGTGAAAAGGTGCAGAACTGTGTCGCTCAATAAACCTTTTCATTTTTTTAATTTTAAGCATATATTGTCAAAGTTCGATTTCCCTTTCATGGAAAAGTATATGTTGAGAAAAATCAATTCATTAAATAATTCTCAATATCTTAAAAAATTAATCTGTAGATCTCATCTAAAACATATCTTAGGTTCATCAAAAACAGAATTTTTCATTGTCTAGTTATTCAAAATAATTATCTCTTCATACTAATTATTTTGACTAAATTATTTATTTGATCTTTTTTCAGTTTAATTTGTTATTTTTTTAAAAGTTTAATTTGATCCTATCTTTTATTTTCTGGTTCATTTTAATTTTTTATCTCTTAAAAAATTATTTCGATAACTTATCTTATTTTTTTATTCAGTTTAATCATCCAATTCATTTGCCATTGATACGTTAATTATTTAAGATTTTTTTTTGTTAAAAAGGAAGTGGAGAGGAAGGAGAGAAAATTGAATAAAAAATTATTTTTAAATGATTAACGTGTCAATCTTAATTAGATTGAATGATCAAATTAAAAAAAAAAGATAAATAATCAAATTGAAAAAAATAATATAAAAAACTAAATAAATTTTTTAAAAAGATAAAAGGATAAAATAAACTAAAATAATAAGGTAAAAAAACTAAATTCAAATTTTTAAAAGATAAAAATTCAAACTAAAAAAAGGGATAAAATATCAAATACATCATTTAGTGAATTATTTTCATTCTCGTATAGTCGTGTACTTCAGTAACATATATAAATCAAATTAGGAGCGAGCATGTGCATTGCATGATTTTTAAGTATAAAAAGAGGGAGAAAGTGAGAGAAAAGAAAGTGAAATGTGAAAAAAAAAAAAGTGGAATGTTGTACAACTAACAAGTAAAAAACGGCTGAACAATTTTTTATAATAATAGAAATAGATAAACTATTTTTTGGTTAACAAAGTAGAATTGCGTATACCAAACAATTAAGAATTAAGAAAGAGGTTCTACGCAGGAAGAGACAAAATCAAAAAGAGAGAATGACATTTAGATTCAACTAGTGTGAATGGTATAAATATTATGTGAACAAAAGACTCATGCTTATTAAGAACAAATTTTAAATCACAAAACTGGTAAATTTAAAATCAAATGTATCTGAATATATAAGGAGGTAGTTAATGTTGCTTCAATCCAAGTTTAATTTCAATAAACAATACCACCAAAAAAGTATTTGCTATCACAATTCCATGCAGATGAAAAGAAGTTAGTCTTCAAGGTTGATGTCCTCCTCCTCCCATTCAATTTCTTTTCTGATCAAAAGTTGTCATACATGGTCATCAAACCAGAAGTAGAAGACAACTTCATCTCTGGCCATCAATTTTTTTTAACGCTTCCCTATATTGTTTACATCAATTAAGTAAATTACTGAATATGAATGCACGATAATCATCACATTTAGTAGGCCATCCACCATGATTAGACAGGTTGTATGACACCACAAGGAAATATAACGCCAGCAATTGTGCAGTACATTTATTAAGCACGAGATGTCACTCCAATTTGAGAATGGAAAACCTGGAATATATAATGTTGAGTTAGATGTTGTTGTAATAACAGGGATGAATGTTAACGTAATTGTTGAATAGTACATAAATGAAACGTTTTGGAATAGTAAGGCAGAGTAAAGTCAGGGAGATTGCAAGGCAAGGATGTAGGATCGGAAGTATACCTATTCATAAGTTGGCAAACACTTCTTTGTATACAACATTAGTGGTAAGATTTTTTGGAATACCTTGATTGTCATGAATAAGAATATGTAGTCCTTTTTTGCTCTTAACTCTTGAAAGGGCAACATATAATTGGCCATGGCTAAAAATCGGGTGCGGCAAATACAATCCCACATGTTCTAATGATGGACCCTGAGACTTGTTTATAGTCATAGCATAAGAAAATATAAATGGAAATTGTCTCCTAATAAGTTTAAATGGCCATAGAGAATCAGATGGAGACATATTCATTCTGGGTATGTATGTTCTATCTCCTGTATTAGGTCCAGTAATGACCTCTGTCTCAACTACATTAGAACCAAGTTTGGTAACAATAAGCCTAGTTCCATTGCACAATCCATCAGCTTGGTCCAAATTCCGTACCAACATAATTGGAGTACCAACCTTAAGTTTTAATTTATGATTAGGTATTCCTGATGTTTGCAATGAGTTTAGAAATTCAGGTGTCAGTAATCCGAAAGCAGGATTGAGTAGTTCATCTGATTTATCAACACTATCTGCACTACAATACTCCTTTTGGTCATTGGGTACCAGTGATAAGACATAATCATTTATTTTTTCAACAATATCTTTTTTAGAGGCAAGAACAACTCTTTTTTGCAAGTAATTTGTGTTGCTATAGTTATGTATCAAGTTGGGATATGTTGCTTCAACAATAGCTTGGATAGGATCAGTATAGTCCTTTATAAGGAACTTATCTGGGATGGTGATTTCAGAACATCCATCATCAGCTTATCCAAATTTTCCATCACCTATGTCTAGTAGCCAATCAAAAAATTGTTTCAGCTTTTCATTGTTGGTCTATCCAGAAGCACTTGATAGCAACCTCATGTTTTTTTGTCAATCTAAGAATTTGGCAATGATCCCAAATGTATGATGCATTTATAGTTGCATGGACAATATCAGAGCGATTACCTCTTGGAACAATAGGTAGTATTTGACGGAAATCACCGCCGAAAACAATAACTTTTCCTCCAAAAGGTAGGTTGTTGTGCATGATGTCCTTAAGGCTTTTATCGAGTGCCTCAAAAGTGAATTTGTGACACATTGGAGCTTTATCCCAGACTATCTGTTTTGTAATTTTCAATAATTCAGCCAAGTCACTACCTTGATGAATATTGCATGTTGAATTCTGTGTTGCAGGCACTGGTATAGCAAATTTAGAATGTGTTGTTCTACCACCAGGTAATAGTAATGATGCAATCCCACTCGAAGCAACTGTACAAACAATACCACCATTGGAGCATATAGCAAATGATAATGTTCTCCAGACAAACATCTTGCCAGTTCCACCATATCCATACAGGAAGTAAACTCCTGGTGATTGAGTGTCAACCACACGTATAATGGTATCAACAATAGACTTTTGCTCATCTGTATTTACATATTGATATAATATGAATTAGTAACATGTACTCTTGTAATTGAGCATGGTGTAAATAAAAAGTGTAAAAATTTGTATATACATGTCAACAAATGGTAGGATGTGTTGAATTCTGCCACCAGTATTTGTTTGTCATATGTCGTTTCATTGTGGGTGAGTTTATTATGGTGTGGGTTGGCTGCATACCCTATTAGGTATGACATGGAAGGAAAATCTCGTAGGCTTTTTCTGTTGGCTTGCAACAAATTTTCAATTTCAGTCCAGCATAGATGGATTGTTTCCTTTTCAGTAAGCTAAACACCTGTGATTAGTATAGTAATAAACATCATGATTATGGGTAATAATATCTTATTTGGTATATATAGAATTACCTTGTTTTCTATGATTGAATTTAATATCATCTGCCCCCTCCATTGCCATGTTTGTTGCCAGACGTATTCTGGTATGTCCATGGTGTTTGTAAATAAAAGCTTGACAAATAATTTTCTGAGGTAGTGTGCAATGCCCCAGCTATTAGCCTTTCGTAAAGCGCCAATAAATTCTTGATCACTACCTAGAAATCCTTTTGCAAAGCATGCTTCCCTAAATGTATTATACATCACATCATTGACTATTCTAATATCTATGTAAGACTGTGGACCTTATGCAGAGGAAAACATCATTCTGAGGTAAAACAATTCGCCAGTTGAAGGTGGGACCCATATAAGTCTGCCTATTGTATTTCCTTGTTCTCTTGGTTGCCAGCATCTTTTGTGTGCAACATAAACAAATCTTGACACATATTGAGGATAAGTAAGATCCTGTCCATAAGGGTATACTTTGTTAGAATGCATCTAGGCTGTGAACATTGATTCTTTGACTGTGGGCTTTGATAGAACTGCACCAATTTGTTGACTATCTGTCCAGTACTGGTTGTTGATTTTGAAGGTGGAAATATAGGCGTTCCACTGCTGGTGACCATCCGTGCATTGGGAATGCAAAAATTTTCCAACATGCTTCTGGGGGAGACACATACCTAGTGAATGGACAAACAAACATAGACCCCAACACACACAATTATATATATAAAATTAGGGAATCAAGTAGAATGGTGTATATTGTTGAAGACACAATCCTATGATTTAATGTTTTTTTAATAACGAATAGAGTTATGTGCAATAATGTTGTTATTTTAATGAAGTCATAATAGAACCATACCTGAAATCAAGAAAGTGTTTAATTTCATCTTGAACATGAGAGTGTGCACCATTCTGGGTCTGATTATTAAGAAGAGTGGTTGTAATATGGTCAGAACCTTTGTTGATGTATTTGAACAAGTATTTGATTGATGTACTTTGATTGCACCATTCCACATTTAAGTGTGTTTTATATTTCAATAACAGTTGTGGATTGTATGGCACAACAAATTAATTATCAAGTTGAATACCATTCTTACCAATTGTATGTCCATCATTTCTCCTATAAACTAGAAATCCATCCTGGTCAACAATTGTTGATTCATGGAATTTTTTAGGGAAATATCTAATACACTTCCCATTGACCACACATGGTGACCTTTTATTTGCAAAGCCACATGGTCCATGAATCATATTGCTGGAGACTATTTCAAATAATTCTGGATGGCTGTGTTTGCTTGGTATTTCTGCTGAAATGATGTGATCAATATCCTGTGGATTTGGGTATTTGTTCGAAGGGTGTAGAACGATTAAAATGTGAGCATGAGTAAATCCTCTTTTTTGCCACTCAATTGTATAAATAACTGCAATAAACTTGGATTAGTGATAGTATAAACATTAATTATGTATATGTGTATTTATTAACTAAAATTTACAGAGTAGGAGAAGAGTGATAGATATTTTAATTACTTACATCCAATAATGTTACCAAAGATATTTCCATGTTTGAGATCATTCATCAATTGATTGAGTTTTATTTTGAAAACCCGTATGATAATATCAGGGCAATCATGAGGGGCGAGGTTGGATTGCCTAACTTTCCATTGTATTTCTGACCATGTTGGATTACATGTTAATGTTAAGAATAAGTCTGGAAATCTAAGATGTCCACAAATTGTCATCCCATCAAAATAGAGTTTCTCCATATACCTCTGGCTACCAACAAAACTACTTGGCAGTATAATTCTCTTTCCTTTTTCGCTACCAAGTGTTTCAGGATCATTATTAGAGGTATTTAAATTGATGTACTTGTCAACTCTGAGTTGTTGTTGATGTTGCCTAACATAGTTTATTTTTTGAGACTCAATCATACAATACCCATCAACAATCCATTGTTGAAACAATCTTTTTAAATGAAGTATAGTTTGATCTTCATTGGTTCTTGACTGCAGCCTATAACAAAAATATTCCCGCATTGTAACTTTTTTTCCCTCTTTGCAGTATGTATATTGGCATGATCCTTATGAAGTATATTTGGTCTGTAACCATATTCTCCATTTGGATATAAAAGGGGATATTGCAAAGGCAAATATGCAGGATGAAGTTCATGTATTCTCTTCAGAAGTCCAGATTGTTTTTCTATTATGATATCTCTTTTATCAGATGTGTGCTCGTCACCAACAATCAAAGCAACAACTTTGGTAGTAGTTGGTAAGTTATATAATCTTCCATTTGTTCGTCTTTCACTAATCAATTTTAGTTTAAGTTCAGGAATTGCGGTAGATTGTAATTTGTCCCTTGCCATCCTGAACTTTTGGGCATAATGATTGTGATTATCAAGCATATTTTTTATTCCAATGATAATGTTTTCATCAAGCACATGATGCATACTATAAATTTAAAATTGTTCAGAACAGAATTGGCAGACATTTTTAAATGTAATTTTAAAAAGTTGTAAGATAAATATAAATACTGACAGGTTCTGGGAAAGTCTATAGTTGACCTCATTGTCTGTATCATAAATATACAGTTGTGCAAACATGGGTGGGTTATTAGGCATAGGGAGGAGGCTTCCGATAAGATGATGTGCTTGGCCATGTATACATAAAGTTGGAGGTCCCCTTCCAGTATTATAGGATGTGTCAATTTTGAAACCAGGTGACGTGAATGCAAACATTAGATTATATGAACATATGTTTTCCTAAAAGTTCTTAGCTCTAGAATCATGGTTATTGAAAACTAAGTGACGCAATGGATGGGGTGGCTGCTGCAACAGAGACAATTGTATTTTTCCATCAGAACAACATAATGTAAACTTTGGTTTTCTGGTTTGTTTGTCTTTATTTATCCTCTCATCATATCACATCATAGCTTTACAATGTTGGCATTCCCATACTGGATCTCCAATATCAATGTAAGCACTACCTATAAATTAATTATTAGTAATTTCATACATCGAAGACAGAACAAAGTATTTGAAAGATTTGAGCCAAAACCTATATTTTTATATTCAGATGGTGTGTCTAGAATGCTCTGACCATCATAATCATCAACATCATCTATCGTTGGGTCGCTGAATGAGTAATCTATATATGTTAATTTGGTATAAAATATATGAGTTGAATGCATTTAATTGAGTCATTTAATAATCCAAGAAGCTGAATATAAATATTTGATGATTACCTATATCCATACTTTCTTGTGTCATATTCACATTGTCATCAGTGCAATCTGAGATGTCATCAATTAAATCTGAGTTGTGAATTACAAACTGATCTTCCTGTGTAGTCTTAGATGGTGTGTGATTTTTATCTGCATAAACACATATGATGGCATCACATATATTAGTTGATTGAAGAATGACATTACAAAATGATGTAAGAAAAAAAATTAGATGTGTCCATGTAAATATGTAAGAATAACATTACAATTAAAATTACCTATATGAATGTCACAGTGTGTGATATTAGAACCATGATCACTATCATTTGAGGTGTGCTCTATGAGCCTTGAATTTCGTAGTATATATTTCCTTGGTTGTATAGGGTGGAATGTGGATGTAGAAGGTGTTGCCTCATTTTTTTGTTTGTCATAGGATGACATCAAATTCCTCTGGATCAACGAAACATTGAGTGTACGTTTCTGGAGTAAATGTTGTCTTGGCATTTGAAGTGATGTTTGTGGATGGTGTAGATTGGGAGCTTGTTGTGTGGTTCTCACTGTTAAAGGTTGGGGAGGTTGGTCTAGATTGGGAGCTTGTTGTAGATGGTGTAGGTTGGCAGTTGACTATAATAACAGTGTTGGTAAGTATAATATTAATAAAAAAACTGTATAAATGAATTCGAATTTTGTATTATTGTTACCATCACTGATTATACATTGCCTTTTTTGTTGTAAAATAATCTTCCTACGCTTTCTTCGTTCAACATACTTTTCCATTTGAACTTTGATTTGTGTAACAACAACTGATTTATAATTGTTAACCACCATGAAAATTTAATGTTAAAGCCTATAACATAAGTAACTGGAATGGAAAAATAGAAAATGATTCCAATATGACACTTATTTGGACGCGCCAGTGAAGCCATATGTTTTTTTAATTTAAAAAGTAGAATAGTATAAAAGAATACAAAAGTCTGTAGTAAAACATGTATTAAATTTCATATTTGATGGTTGGTTGTTCTGCCAATGCTCTTATGGTTGAGCATTTATCATCATCCTCCTTCTTTTTGTCGTTGAATACATTAAATATTTGATGAGGGAGGAAACAAAGTATTTGAAAATTAAGTGACCCATTGCCAAAGAAATCGATAAGATTTAAAGTTGTTGAAGAATAGTTTGGTTTGCATTGATATTGATATTGACGTTGATGGGCAATCGACAAAGGCCCTTAAATGAGTGAAGAAACTTCGGGTGTTGTATTGGTTGTGCTTACTTACCACGCAAGTAACTGATTATATGCTGGGAGAAACCACCCAACCAATCAAGGTAAGTCATTGTTCCTGTTAAAGCTATGTCTAAAATTGGTTCATTAAATGCATTGAGTGTGGCATCCAAAACAATAGCCGTTAATAAAGAATAGAAGAGTAGTATAGCCTTGATTACCTGGCTGTATTAAATGTGTTTGCTGGTAATGAGATTTGTGACAGTATAATTATTATTTATAAGAAAGAAATACACAAAGCAAGGAATATATATTCACGACATTTTCGTTATTGTTGTGCATATGATTAATAATTTGGGGATTTTGGGGATAGCTTAAGTATGGGATTTTAATTTATATAATCAGTAACTTTTGAAAAAATTGTATATGGATTAATAAATGTTGAGAACCATTGGGTAATAATTGTAGGATTGGTGAGTATCCACATTTTTTGTATTTTGTGATAGGCTAAGTATATATAATTGATTCAGTGGCTTGGTAGATAACATTTTATGCAGCAATATAATAATTGAATTAAAATTCAACATTACAAAAGCCAAGGAATTGAACAGGTGAATAAGAAACACGTTTATAACATATACTGAATCAAGAGGAAAAACAAATATAATATTTTCTAATTAAACATTACAAAAACCAAGGAATTCAACATGTGAATAAGAAAAACGTTTATAACATATATTGAATCAAGAGGAACACCATATATAATATTGTCTAATACGCGAAGGTATTTGAAAGCAAAAAACATATCAGTTTTTCTACAACACAACAAAAGTAAAAAAATACTGTTATAACTATTCTCTCTGTCATTTAGGGGGACTCGTCTTCATCCCAAGTGATCTCCTTCCTCAGGATGATTTCCCATACACCTTGGTTTGGCTGGTAATAAAAGACAACCTCATCTATAGCCATCAAGTTGTTGTCCGTCAAGAATTGGTACCAAGGTGTAGTCAGAGTTTGCAGCCCATCATGGGCAGACATCCTCCAAATCTGACGACCACGGGGTGGTTCAACAGTAAGATATTGGGATGTGCGTCCAATGACATCAATAGCATAAGGTGGCAACACCTATATTACAACCAACACAGTTAATTAGGATTGGAATGCCAGGAATTTTGTTAATAGTGGTTTATAATATACAAAGGGATACTTTTACCAGGGGTGAAGGAGTAGAGATCATACGATTGGTAATATCGACGGTAAATACGTAAGTCATGGTAGTACTGTAAGGCCTGCCAGATGTTTGTCTGTCCAGTGGTGGCATGAAATGCAAATGAAAGGTTGTATTTCTATCGAGTGCAGCAAAATGAACCACCAGGCCTTCTTGAATACCCAACGCTCTTCTGAAGTCCTTCAATCCATCCGCAAAATAGAATTTGTTACTGCCTTTTCTAACCTTGATAAAATGTTTGTCTCCATTGTAATCAAACGACACATACAATGGGTAAGTAGAAGCCCATTGCCTGTGATACGGTGATGGTATTTGAATGAAGTTATGGAATTATACATTGATGACACAGTTAACCCCATAATAGTAGATATAATTCTTGTGTTCATCTGATACAATAAAACAAATAAGATGGTCAGTATGAAAACTGTCAACATGGAAAACAGACTGAAATTGGTATATAACTAGGTTGCCAAAGAAACTACGTGCTGCCTGAATGGGGAAATGCGTCATAGTTAAACTTTCGACATAGTTAAATAAGTTGTTTGTATATCTATGGAGATTAACAATTCGGTCAAACAAAGTTTTATAAACATAAAGGTAAAGAACAATGTATGAAGAATAATGAAAATATGAGAAGAATAAAGAATGAACTAAATAAAACCATAATGACTTACGACGGTGGAGGCAGTGGATATTTGCGAACTCATGGTGCGGGCAGAATTTGGTTTTGGAGTTGGAAGAACGACAAAAGAGTTGTCAGTAAGTTGACAATAACAACAGGCTAAAATAAAGAGTTTATATCTACGATATCCAGTTCTCCATCACTAATAATTAATAATTAATTATTATTAATTATGAATTGTTAATCAATCAAACTGGATAATAAACAGGAAATAAAATTGAAGCAGTAGTTTAAAGGTCTTTGAAAGCACTGTTTATGTGGACTCGTAATTGAAGCAGTACTTTAAAGGTCTTTGAAATCGTTGTTTATGTGAACTCATTATGATGAGGTGACTTGAATGCACAACATATTATAATAATTTAATATAATAATATAAAAACATAATATAATAATTAACAATAACATTAGTAGTAGTAATAATAATAATAATAATACTTGTAAAAGGGCTCCTTATAATTATAATAATTTTAATTAATTAATCATTTATATATTTATATATATAATACTATATTATATATATATATATATATATATATAATACTATATTATATATATATATATATATATATATATATATATATATATATATATATTGTATATTTATATCAATATCTCTATGTCAAGATACGACGGCCATCCTATTTGCAAAATGGAGAATGACAATAATTGTAGTCTATACCTATTTTGGGTACTGATAAAGGCAGACCCTCTAATTTTTTTTTAAAGATAATCACACACTCCAATAAAATGTAATCAATGGATTTTGGTAGTTTCTGTAAGTTACCATCCATTTAAAAGGTATATTGCAATGTGCATCCTACATAAAGTAATCACTATCTATCACATATTTACCTTGCGTTTACTTGCACCACAGATAGTCTAGAAGCTTCAAGGGTACGTTAGAACCTATATGTATATATAATATAATATAAAATCATAAATGCTAATATAATATTAAATCACAAATGTTCTATTTGCGCATATAATATCCATGAACTACATATTCTAATTATTTAATGTGAATAACCAATATTAGTAGTAAGGTTGGGTTTATAACCGACAACAGTAAGCATCACAGGAGGATAAAGGAAGGAAGCAAGTAATTTTTTTTTGTGTAGACACCATAGATAAATGCAGTTACATCAAAACAAACAAAAGGCAATTGGTTAATATGTTATCCCGTTCAATCCACATCCATTGTTATCCTTCGAATTAATCTGATAATTATTATGTTAACGGTGAAAGTTAAGAGTATTAGAAGGATCAACAACAAACATAAGTTAAAGGATAAATACGATGATTCATACATATATCCAATTGTTTATACAACATTGGTATAAAATGTTGTTGTACATCACAAAATATATTGTCATATGGACTGATATAATACATTCAAAATGATAAAGTTGATGTAAAACAAAACATACACGCTGATACCACTCGATTTTTTAACCACTAATTACTCGGCTTTGATATGTTTGTTAGTTGATAGTTGATATTGTGTATACTCATCAAAATCAAATTCAGAATTGGTTTGCTGACTACTAATCCTTTTGGTTGGAGTTACACAGGCTGTCTTTCTTGGATCGTAATTAGCGGATTGTGACAATGATGGTTGTGTACCCATTTAGCAATATATTAACAATTTAATAAACAAAGATTTGTCACATAATAATAGTTTTAAACATTCGTCAATCCTACACCTAGAAAAATATCAGAACAAAATACCCACCGTAGGATGGTAACTTGGTGGAGAACTTTCAGGCTCAACAACTCCTTCCTTTCCTATACTTGCTTCTCCCTGCATGCAAAATATTAAGGCAGAACAAACGTTAATTATTTTCTATTTACCTTATATTTTGATCAATTTAATTGGTTATTACCTTCAAACCAAATGTGGTTGTCAATGTTTGAATATGATGGGGTTCTTCACTGACATCTAACACATATGATTGGCGCAATTGTGAACGGTACTTAAATCTGACAGCCCAAGTTTTGTATTTCATCAACACAGGGTGGAAATACCTTGATCTCGTCGCCAGCCTACATATGAAAGTCAATTTGTGTTAATGACAAACCACAATATCATTTAATCGATCATTCTATCCTACAGAACATACCACAATCAACTCTTCTCGACATTCTGCAGCAGTCTTACCAAACATCTTGATACATGTTGCATCCTAGAAAAGGAAGTTTTCCTTGTCTCCATTGTGCTACATCCTAACATTTAACTTATACCTTGGGAACCATATTGGTTTCAGTAAAATTTGGTAATGCAATCAATCATTTAGTCTAAAGAACATTTCTGCCCTTACCTTGGAACTGTGTAGTTCACTTGGTTTTGGCAAGAACAACAACTGGAACCTATTTTGGATGGATCCAATGTTGTGGTATAGTACGGACAACTGTCATAACTCCATGGAGCGTCAATAAATACTTCGTCGACCGTCCCAACAGTCAAACAGTAACAATCCTAAAAACGGTAAAGAATAGGTGTAAAATCAAAGATCCTGTAAAGCACACATAAAGGATTGAACTGTTCAATTAGTCACTTGTTTGAGGCTGTTAATTTCACCTATACTGACCACTGAGAAACACCTTTATCATCGGTTACTCTACCAGAGTAAAATGGGACACACAAACTGAATGGACTGCAAGTTAAAAAATTAGAGCTGCAACAAGATTGCATATAAAAAATACAAAATTAATTCCAAACCTATCACAAAATTCTTGTATCTCTGTAATGTCGGTGTTGACATACAATCTCGACCCATACTTGATGTTTTGGACACTGAGAGGATACTTGTCTGAAAAAACATTCGTCAACATCATCAAGAGCATACATATTTATTAACCAAAGGGAATAAAATCTGTAAAATAGAGACCAATTTACACTACACTGACCTGTAACATCTTTGATTTTACCGAGGCTTAGCATAACAATCAATGGTTCCTTAAGCATGTGGTTTTTGTTGATAGCATCATGAAGCTGAATAGCATAGTCCTTCCAAACAGTCATTATGATGTCCGAGTTACTATCACCAGACGATGACAATTATTATATTAGTTGTTGCCAACCTATTGATCATGTTAATATTGAGGCCTAAAATTTATGTCAAATAAGGAGAAACTGAAATGATTTTTTTTGGTTCCTTTGGGAGGATACATCTCAAATTAGGACATTTGTATACCTGTTATCTCTGAGTCTGATTGTCATCCTGTGAGAGGGATTAACTGTTTTAACATCAATGACATCAACGACCACCCCAACAATGTATTGTCGAAAATGGCCACTCAACAGAAATGTTAGTCCCGTAGAAAAATATATAGCACATTGTTTACACAAAAAACTCAATAAACTGACCGACTAAAGTATGACGTGGTGCCACCCCAGAAATTATATCAGCAAAATGGAGTAATCATGTAGACATTAGGAGGGATTTCTGGATGGTTGATCTCCTTCACAGACGTAGTTTTGACGAAATAAACCAAAAGTGCAATTGGGCTCACTTTGTATTCAGACTGGTTATCAACAATCTTCAGATTCTAAATCAAATACAAAGAACCACAACGTAACTTGTACTGAAACTCAGGGAACAATTCTTGCTAGAGAGTAGCACCAATCTTTGTACCCTAAAACACTTAGATGAAAAAATGAAGTCACATACAATAGAAATGACTAATAACAACAAACAGAAAGAACACAACAATAACCATTTGGTCCATCAACACCATGTCAATTGCTTGTTTACTATTTTGCTTCCTAACTTCCCAAAGATCAGTGACACGGACAACTATTTTCCATGTTCCTTTTTTGGTATGCAACTGAGATATGAGATTTTTCTTTGGAGACATTGCTACAATACACATAATGAAGACCACAGGAAATTAGTAAAAAAAAACAAATAGACAGAAAATAGGACGTAAACAAACGAAAGTCCCAGTAAAAGACCAGTCCTTCAAAACCTTTTGCTTAGAATAAAAACAAACAGATACAAACAAAACAGTTGCAAACATACCCTAAACCCTAAATAGGAGCCAAAAATGGCAGACATACCAACTTCCAAAACCTTTTGTGTAGAAATAGTTTTTTTTAAAGGATTGAGCGTGATTACAATTACAACACAGGATATAGTTTGTGAACAAAAGACTCAGAAGCCTATTAAGAACAAATTTTAAATCACGAAACTGGTAAATTCAAAATCAAATGTATCTGAATATATAAGGAGGTAGTTAATGTTGCTTCAATCCAAGTTGAATTTCAGTAAACAAATATTGAGTTTACTATGTAAGAATTTAGGTTGAAAAGATAACACAAAGGTTATGCTGAAAACAATTTGTAAATGGTAGGAGACAAAATCACACTGACAATGGAAGACATGCACAAAGGCATGGTAAAAGACAGTTTTTTTTTTATATATAAAAATCGCACAGACAATGGAAGACATAGACACAAATGTTAGCAGACGTTTTTAAAAACCAACAAACCTACAGAGAATGAAGAGAAACCAAATGCAAAAAAGAAAGGTCAGACACCGAGACGAAAATACAAACCTGGACAACAAAAGCAAACGAAAAAGACGAACAAAATCACAGTTTCAGACCTGGATAGGAGAACAAAATAGCAACAGACGTTAGCAAAACCTAACCAAAAAAGGTTAAAGAGGAACCCAAAAGAAAGATCCAGAAGAATAGAGAGAATGAAAAGGAACCAAAAAACAAAACAGAAAGGTTAGCCACTGGGAGGGAAATACAAACCTGGACAACAAAAGCAACCCAAAAAGAAGCACAAAATCGCAGAATGACACCTGGATAGGAGAACAACCTGGCAACAAAAATTGATAAACAATCATGAATGTAAGCAAAACCTAAGAAAAGAAGCTATAAAAAACCCAGATACAATGTAAGAGTAACCGGAAAGAAAAGAAAAGAGAGAATGAATAGGAGCAGAAAGGTCAGCCAACGGGAGCAACCCAAAAAGAAGCACAAAATCGCGATACACTCATAAACGTAAGCAAAACCTAACAAAAGAAGCTTTAAAAAACCGAGATACCATAGAAGCTTTTAAAAACCCAGATACAATGTAAGAGTAACCAGAAAGAAAAGAAAAGAGAGAATGAACAGGAGCAGAAAGGTCAGCCAACAAGAGCAACCAAAAAAGAAGCACAAAATCGTGATACAATGTAAGAGAAACCGACATCGGACGGAAAAGCCAAATGTCGATGGAGGTGGTTTGGAGAGAAAGTGGAACGTCAGAAGGCAAACCCAAAGGACAGAAAGGATGGATGAGATGAAACACAATTTTTTTGTGAAAAACAAAAAACCATCGAGAACAGCATAGGGCCACACGTGGCCACAAACCTTCAAAATTGAGGAGGGAAAAGGAGGAAGCCTTGGAAGAAGACACGTGGACAAACCAGGAAAAATAGGCATGCAAAAGGGAAATTTTTTAAAAAAATATAAAAAAAAAATTTGGGCGGGAAGACATGTGGCACTGCATGGTGGCAGGGGCCTTGTTTGTATAAAAGATAGAGATTTGGATACATCTCTTAGAAGAAAATAAAGAATTTTTTTTAAAAAAAATAAATTTAACTTCTTTCATAAATTAAAATCAAGGGTAAATAATCATTTTTGTCCATGAATGTATGGAGCACTGACAAAATCATCCAAAAAAAATGAAAATTCAAATTTTAGTTTTCGAAAGTGAGAAAAATGTGACAGATTCACCCATCTGTCCGTTAATGAGAGCGTACATGGTACATTCAAGGGCAAATTTGTCAGCGTTCTATATATTCAGGGACAAAAATGACTATTTATTCAAAATATAATTTAATCTTCATCTTCCCTTTTTAATTGTTACAAGCATAATATTACAATAAAAATACATAAAAAAATAGAAAAACAAGCATAAGTTAAAATAAACATAATAAGCATAATATTAATTAATAAGTATAACATTAGAAATTTCAGAGTAATAGATAGATTGCACTTATTAATCAATATTATGCTTATTATTATGTTTGTTCATATTTATGTTTGTTTTCCTATTTTTTTAAGTGTTTATGACTATGTTATGCTTAAAATAATTAAAAAATGAAGGAAGATGAATATTAAATTATATTTTGGATAAATAATCATTTTCGTTTCTGAATGTGTAGAACGCTGACAAATTCGTCCCCCCTAAATATACCACCCTCTTTCATTAAAGTGGTGGACAAAAGTTAACATAGATTTGTCACACTTTTTTTCCTTTTGGGGGGTAAAATTTGAATTTTTATGTTTTGAGAACAGATTTGTCAGCCCTCTACAAGTTGAGAGACAAAAATGACTATTTATCTTAAAATCAATTTATATTTTTCAATATTTTTATATAACAAAAATAATGTCATTTATATGATTTGTTGGTGCACCCTCTGCCACAGCCTCTGCTTCTCTGAACCCCTCTTCTCACCCACACGGACACTGACACCCACACTGAACCCATCCAAACACAAACCCTCTCAGACTCCCTCCCCCACAGCCTCTGCTATCATAACATTCTCCAATTCTCTCTCCTTCTCAAAATCCACAAACTAAAATCTGCTACGACAACTGTAATTTCTATACTAAAGGAATTGAACATACCTTACATAAAACCCAGCAATTCCTCGCAATAGGAAATGGACGATTAAGGTAGCAGAGGGTGCGATTGGTTCCTGGTTACGACTATGACGCTAGGATAGTGGAGGGAACCACAAGGAAGAAGACATGTGAGAGAAAATTGATTTTAGGGTACACAGGAAGCTAGGCATGTTTTGTGTTATTTTTTTCAGTTTACCGAAAACACATAGTTGGTAGGAGAGACCGGGGCGCGAAAAAATAAATTACATTATTGATGGTGGTTCCATAATTGGCAAGTATTTAAACCAACATTCGTTCTTAAAGCAACAGGAAGAATTGAACTTGGTAAAAGTCAATTTTTCTTGGAGTGATAAAATTTAGTTCAAGCTCAACCTGAAATTTTGTCACTATAAACAAGATTTAGTGATTTACTTTTGAAAGGAGTGTTTATAATCAAAGTTTTGGTGTATCTCAATATAAGGAAAAGGGCATGATATATTTGTTCAAGTGGTGTAAAAGTATAAGTTCAGACTAATTTTGATGTTTTTTTTGCTTTTGCAGATTTCTAATAAAATATTTTTAAAAATTCCATAAAAAAATATTTTAAAAAATCTTACTAAAAAAACTGTTAAAAAACATCTTTGCGCATAATATATTTTCATGCCCTGAATGCCTAATTAAATTTTACTAATCGAGAAGATATTAACATATAAATATTATCATTAGGCACCAAAACACAAACTAACATCACTTATACTTAAACATCACACATTTTTTTTAAAGAGAAACATGATTATTTCATTTCATTCAAAATGAGAGAGGAAACAAAGTGGAGAATACAATCAAAAACTTGAGAGCCAATTTATGATCTTGATTCCCGAGCTAACGAGTGAGCAACAAGATTAACATGTCTCCTAATTAAACTCACACCAAAGTTTTGAATACAACATAAAAGATGTTTACATTTATTCATAATAACACAAAAGTTTGAATTCCCTTTGTTGCTAGAGGCAAAGTAGTCATAGATCATCTTGCAATTTATTTCCAGAATGATGTTGTGTATGTTCAGATGCTAGATCCATTGAAGACAGTGGTACATAGTAGAGACTTAAGCCTCAACCGGTGATGGTTGTCCTGAACTGCAAAAGTAAGAGCCTTGATGAACTTGCCTTCATGGTCTCTGATAGAAGCTCCATACCCAAAACGGTTCTCATTCTTGAAGATAGATGAGTCAAAATTACATTTGAAGAACCCCTGAGTAGGTGGATTCCATTGTGTTGGTACTGCATTAGTTGTGTGATGGTTCATTGCTATAGGTGAACGAACAACAAGCCATTCATGGAAAAATTGAAATCCGTTTGAAACAACAATCTTGGGACAGGTTTCATCATTCTCTCACACTTTTCTAATTCTGCTTCTCCAGATGCTCCAAAGCACTACTGTTATTTTGCTCAAAATACTAGGGGAAATGGAGTTAAACAAACCAAAAACTAGTTCATTGTAACTCTCTGTAGCGTCAAAGTATTATTGGAGATGCTGGCTTAGTTTTGTTTCCTGCCAAAATTGTTGCACTTTGGGACATGAGATAAAAACGCACCTCTCATTTTCTATTTGATTCTCATAAAAGTAGCATGAGGGTGGGCATTTGACTCCCCTTGAGATTAGCCTTTGTCTAGTTGGTAAGCAGACTCTTAGAGAACGCCAAAGCATTTGCTTCAGTTTTGGAGGTACCTTTAAGTTCCAAATTGCCTTCCAATTGCCATCAACTTTGAGATGGGTAGTGTTCAGAATATCTTCCACTACAAAGTGGTATGTTGTCCTTACTGAATACGATCTCAAGGGAGTAAACATCCAAATTAATTGGTCATTATCAAGAAAATTCAAGAGAGGAACTGATTCAATAGCTCGAATGTCTTAATTTGAGAAGAGATGTTACAAGATGTTTATATTCCAACACTGCATGTCATGGTCAATGATATTGGAAACAATCAAATGTTCATTACCTTCTTGAGGGAAAGATATGGGGTTGGAGCTTGAATTGAGCCATGGATTCTTCCAAATGTTTATTGCTCTACGATTACCAAGTCTCCACTTCATACCTTGTCTCACAATTACCCGTGAAGCATAAGTACTATGCCAAACAAAACTTGGATTACCTCAAAAAATTAACATGTGGAAAGTATTTTTCTTTGAAGACCTTAATAAATGTAGTATCTTGGTTGGTGAGAAGTCTCCAACCAAGATTAAAAGCATGAAGGTGTCTGAATCCCGTGCCTCCAAACTCCTTCATAGATAACTTGTCCCAATTTAACCAATTAATTCCTCTCCTTGGTTGTTTGGTTGAACTCCACCAGAAGCTATTCATCATTTTGTGTAACTCATCTTCAAGGGTAGAGGGAAGAAGAATACACTTACACTCATACAATAGGTGGGAATAGATTGTGCAACTGATTTGATAAGGATCTACTTACCAACACTTGAGAGATGTTTTGTTGATCAATAGTTGATGCACTTCCATAATATGTCCTTGATAAATGCAAAATTCTACTTCCTGTTTCTACCAATTATGGATGGTAGGCCAAGATATTTGCCAATGCCCGTATTTGCAGTGACTCCAAGATGAACTGAGATGGTGTGCCTCAGGTTTTGATCACTGTTGGGATTGAAAAAAATTTATGATTTCTGAAATTTAATCAATTGGCCAGAGGCTCTACCACTTAAACATCACAAATACAAAGCATAAAAAAAAACATCACATATACACCATATTGTGCATGAGATTACTTAGACACCACACTACATCGTGTAGCACCACCAACACCACACTGGACACTAACACTACAAGACACCTTGCTGGGCATGGACATTACTTTAAAATCACATTTATACCTATTAGAAAATTAAAATAAAATAAATAAGAAGAAAATACAAAGCCTTGAATTAAATAACAAAATAACAGTAGCAAAATAACTTTAATTGGCAGAACATGAATCAACAATGTACTATATCATACAATAAGCACAAAGGAAAAATAAATTAGGGGGAGAAATAATTAGTCTGGGTTGAAGCGTGCAAACGCTATCCTTAGAGAGAAAACTCCCCCAATGCACTGGTAAGAAAATCTGATTGTGCTCCTCTCTCAAGATACGACAACTCGTTGGTTTCGATCGTATGCAACAAAAGGATCCCCGAACCTTCTAAACACCAATGCTCTTACTCTCAAAAATAAGTTTTTATAAGCAAGGAAAAGAAAAAATATAGAGAGAAAGAAAAAAAATTGTTTATTCTCCTTGTGTGTTTTCTAGCGAGGAGGAAAGAGATATATATAGGCATAGACCCTCTTATGCAACAACAAAAATCTGACCGTTGGAAACCAACATACAGGTATCAAAACAAACGTAACAAATTGCATTGACCCATTAAAACAAAATCTTAGAAAGATAGAAAATCTAATTTTACATAACAAATTCTAAAATAAATATATGTTATTATAAGTAATATATATTTATAAATTTTAAATTATACAACAAATATTTACTAACATTCTCCTACGTAATTTAAAATTTTAACATATTTTTTTAAAAAAATAATTTGTATACAAACGTAAAAGAAAGAGCATGAGATATTGTATTTCGGTATAAGGAACCTTTCGGGTTTGAGTCTTATACTTAGTATTTATGAACTTCCACCCGAGAAAAATGTTGTGACTTAATTGTCTTGAACTACACCTTCTTTAACTGGACTTTAGTACACAACCCCTACAATATTGGAGTTCATTTAGGTTCTAATAAGTGATAGTGTGTTACATGGTCTTGCGCATGTATCTTGTTTCGTGAGTGTCACTTAAAGATTAGCTCATATCTCACAGTGGCGACCCCACAACCACATTCACTAGGTGAATCCTCAAAGAGTGGTTTGTGATCCTCACCCCTACAATAATTGTCATTGGATTCATTAAGAGGTATTTTTCTTCTTTTTTTATACCAAAAACACACATATATAAATACCTCAACCTTAATATTGCCACAATTTATAATTCATCTCGTCATAGGAATCAGGAATGGAACAACTCCCCAAAACTTTAGTCAACAAGTAATTTCCTTGTTACCCGTTAAACTCCATTCATGGGATCACCAATCACACGGAGATAGGTGTCCATTGTTGTAACTAAATAATGGGCTTTAGCCTTATTCCCCTTGACGACTCAAGTACTTATTGGCGCATCAACCCTTTTGTAAGCGAATCTGCAATATTATTTTCTGGCCTGACAAAGTCAAGAGAAATGACACCATAAGAAATCAAATTTCTGATAGACTTATGTCTCACTCTTAAGTGTCTTCTTTTTTCATTAAAAATTTTGCTAGTAACTTTAGATATAGCAAATTGACTATCACAATGCATTGGAATTGGAAGTATAGGCTTATTCAACAATGGTAAATCACATAACAAATTTTTAAGAAACTCAGCCTCACTGATCTAAAGCAATAATTTCTGCTTCCATGGTAGAACGTGAAATAATAGTTTGTTTAGCAGATTTTCATCACACTGCACCACGAGCTAAAGTAAATACATAACCACTTGTCGATTTTGTTTCATCAGAATCAGAAATCCAATTTATATCACTAAACCTCCTCAATTATTGTAGGAAAACATGTATAATAAATGTCATCATTTTTCTTTATAAGCTTAATACCCAAAATCACATCTATAGGACCAAGGTCCTTCATATCAAAATTATTAGACAAGAAAGACTTTATATCATTTATGGAATGCATATTACTATCAAATATCAATATGTTATCCACATACAAACATAAAATGACACATCCATTATCATCAAATTGTTTCACATACACACATTTATCATTATTATTAATTTGAAAATCATTCGAAAGAACAACTTGATCAAACTTTTTGTGCTATTGCTTTGAAACTTGTTTCAAACCATATAAAAATTTAACAACCAAGAACTATAAGTAGTACTACGCAAAGAATATCCAACAAAAACATAATCAACAATTTTTGGTCCAATTTTCCTTTTCTTATTAATAGGGATGTTAACCTTTGCTAGATACCCCCACACTTTAAGATATTTTAGATTTGGTTCTCTTTTTCTCCATAGCTCATAAGGGATTTTTTCAAAATTTTTATAAGGTACCATATTAAAAATACGACATGTAGAATATAAAACTTCATCCAATTGTTCATTTTATTGCTTTGTGTGTTGTATTTTCATATGTTTATTTATTTATATTTTTTTAGTCATGGGCTACATATATAGAGGCAAGTCACCAACGTGTAACAACAAAATACTTGCAGCAATAACAATAACGTTAAACAATAGAAATTAAAAACCAAACAACAAACTTTCTAATTTTAAAGACTTGTAACATTCACAAAGGAATTTGACTAAGTAAAAGATAGCTTCCTAACATAGGAATGGAAATAGTGGGATGCTTTCAGTTTTTTCACATAGACTAATTCTAAAAGCATTTTATCTTTACAAAACATAATTGATAAAGGAAATATACTTTAATTTTAAATTTTAAATTATAAGAAAATATTTTCTAACAATCACCCATTGTCACAACCTACCCTTCGGCAGGAGGGCGACGCGAGGCTCACAGGTGCGTCTTCCAAGAAAGGAAAATGCGCGGAATCGCCACCAACGTTTATTTAAGGAAAATGTCGGAAAAACCGGAAAATGTGTGGTCTACGAACTTTAATTGTGAAAGGTTCGGGAGTTGTTTTTATGCACGGAGAAGGTATTAGCACCCCACGCGTTCGTCCCAAGGGACGACAGCCTTTAATCAAGTGTGCAAATATGACTTCAAAATGTTTCATTTCCATTTTTTTTTTATGTTTTTATGTCTTTTTATGCCTTTTTTTTATTTTTATCTTTTTGTGGTCGACAAGGGTGTTTCCCTTGCTCCTACGTATTCCTCAATTGCGATGAGGAAATCAGACCTACGTAGTTCTTCGAGAACTAAATGTTGGTTAAGTTGTGTTTTATCCTTTTTTAGCAAGATATATTTTAACCGAACAAAAAGGTCATTTAAGGCATTGGACCATTAAACGGTCTTTTGATTTTTGAAAGGAGAGAAACGTTAAGGCGTTGGAACATTAACGATCTCTTTGGTTTTTTGGCTAAAGCAGCAAAGTTACATATTGATTTTATGATTTTGAATGGTCCATGTTAACCAATAAAAGAAAAGAGGATCATTTTAAGGCGTTGGACCTTTAACGGTTTTTAGTGATTTTTGCGGACAAAGCTTAATTTGTGAGTTGATTTTAGCTTTAGTTTCACTTTGGTTATTAGTCAATTCATTCAAGGAAAATTTCAAAGAAAAAAACGTCCGATTGATTTTATTTTATTTTATTATTATTTTGCCTTTTTTCGGTTTAAACGTGGCTACTGCGTGAACGATCAGTTGGATTTTATTTCAAAAGTGATTAAACGATATTACAACTCAAATGATCGGTTGAAATTCATTTTAAATAAATGGTTAAAGCACGTCAAAAGGGGGTACGAAAAGCAAACGAAATAAAAACAAAGTACGCAAAATGAGTGGGGACCACTAAGGGTGCATAGAATGAATTGAAAGATTCGATTTTGAGAACTTACCGATTGAAGACCGAAGAACGACGAAGAATGAACGAAGAACGATGAAGAACGGTGAAGAATCTTCACGAAATCGCTCACGGAAACGTCTCGAAAGCGCCTCGGCTTCGATTTTTTCCACAGAAACAATTTTCCTTATTAATTTCGAGAGAATCCTAAATACCAGAAGGGCTGAACATTTTTGCTCTGCCCTCTTTCCCCTATTTATAGGAGAAAAAAGGGAGGTGATTGCCACCCAGCTCGCCCAAGCGAGCTGGGTTGCTTCCACCAGAAGGTACCGCCTTCTGTTGGAACCCCCTGGAAGGCCCAAGTGGGCCTGGTTGCTATTTGCAACCCCTTTTTACTAAATACACCCCCTTGTATGTTTTGTTGCTGATTCCTTTCCGAAACGTTACGGAACTTTACGGATTACGCAACGGCACCCATTTTCTTTCCAGAATATTGTGAAACTTTACGGATTACGCAACAATGCCCTTTTTGACTTCCAAAATGTTGCGGAACTTTACGGATTGTGCAACAATGCTTCCTTTCAACGTACAGAATGTTGCGGAACTTCACGGATTACCTAACGATGAGTGTTAAGTACCTTGAGGCGGTCAAGCGAAGGTTGCATGCCACCAAACAATGGTCCCCAGAAGAAATTAGGGTATGACAACCACTAATTTAAAATTTAAAGAAATGAAATAATATAATAAAAACATTTTTAATGGAGGATAATGCATTATGTTTTCACCCATAAATTTTTCAGGCTTACTAAAAAGGGACTTAATCATATCCATGACAAACATTTTGATAAAACATGATGCTACTGCAGAAAAGACTATGCAAGAAGAAAGTAGAAAATTTTCTCTATAAGACTATTAGAAAATTAAAATAAAATAAAATAAAATAAATAAGAAGAAAATGCAAAGCCTTGAATTAAATAACAAAATAACAGTAGCAAAATAACTTTAATTACTAGAACATGAATCAACAATGCACTATATCAAACAATAAGCACAAAGAAAAAAATATTTTAGGGGGAGAAATAATTAGTCTGGGTTGAAACGCGCAAACGTTATCCTTAGAGAGAAAATGCCCCCACTGCACTAGTAAAAAAATCTGATTGCGCTCCTCTCCAAAGATATGACAATCCGTTGGTTCCGATCGTGTGCAGTGAAAGGATCCCCAAACCTTCAACACCAATGCTCTTACTCTCAAAAATAAGTTTTTATAAGTAAGGAAAAAACAAAATATAGAGAGAAGTAGAACAAATTATTTATTCTCCTTGTGTGCTTTTTAGGGAGGAGGAAAGAGATATATATAGGCATAGACTACTTTATGCAACAACAAAACTCTGATGGTTGAAAACCAAACCAACTTATAGGTAATAAACGTAACAAATTGTATTGACCCATTAAAACAAAATCTTAAAAATATAGAAAATCTAATTTTATGTAATAAATTCTAAAATAAATATTTTATTTTATAAAATATAATTAATATAAATAATATATATATATTTATAAATTTTAAATTATAAAACAAATATTTACTAACAAACATCACACACCACATCGGGTTCTAACATAATTAGTCACATAAGCACCACACAGTTGACAACATCTCATAGGTACCATATCCGACACCAATTAACACTTTTAAGACATCACACCAGATGATTACAAAACATTTGTGCACAAAAAAGCACCGATCGAACATCTAATTAATAAATTGGTTTTAGCTGCTCAATGTTGAATCTTCGGTTAAATTTTGTTTCAGTTCTTAGATTTTTTATAATTAGTAAGTTCCTCCTTTCTTCATACCTTGGAATACTAGGATGAGAGACAAAAGTCATTTCCCCTCTTAACTTTGTGGTTTGCAGATATCACCTGAAATCATGAGAGCGTGAATTTCGAATATGGCATCAATTATAAAAAAAAAGGGTAATGGACAAAATTTACCAATTATTGAAAATACCTTGACCAAATTCATTATTGTAAAATATAGGGAGTAAGATTATTTTTAACCACAAAATAATAGATTAGAGTTTTACTAACTGAGAATATATTAGACGGGAAAGAGGCGGGGGGAGGTTTGTATTTCCCTCCCAAATAAATGTCAGATTCAGAAAACCATCATTTAAAAATAATTAAAATATAGTTATTACAGAATATTGGAATCCATGATACTTCTGTTGATAAGTTCAGAGCATAATCAACACGTCGTACATACATGATTTGTGAAATTAAAGAAAGATATGTGTGAGATATGTGACGTTTCAGGAATCTAGTTCTGTCTTAGTTTAAGCCAAAATCCCACTTGATTAATTTGAAACAATGTAAAAAGAAATATAGGGATTAAGATTAATTTTAACCACAAAATAAGAGATAAGAGTTTTACTAACTGAGAATATATTAGCCGGGAAAGAGGTAGGGGGAGGTTTGTATTTCCCTCTCAAATAAATGTCAGATTAAGAAAACCATCATTTAAAAATAATTAAAATATATTTATTACAGAATATTGGAATCCATGATACTTCTGTTGATAAGTTCAGAGCATAATCAACACGTCGTACATACATGATTTGTGAAATTAAAGAAAGATATGTGTGAGATATGTGACGTTTCAGGAATCTAGTTCTGTATGCGAATGAACGTCAGCTGCTGATTAATTTGAAACAATGTAAAAAGAAATATAGGGATTAAGATTAATTTTAACCACAAAATAAGAGATAAGAGTTTTACTAACTGAGAATATATTAGCCGGGAAAGAGGTAGGGGGAGGTTTGTATTTCCCTCTCAAATAAATGTCAGATTAAGAAAACCATCATTTAAAAATAATTAAAATATATTTATTACAGAATATTGGAATCCATGATACTTCTGTTGATAAGTTCAGAGCATAATCAACACGTCGTACATACATGATTTGTGAAATTAAAGAAAGATATGTGTGAGATATGTGACGTTTCAGGAATCTAGTTCTGTCTTAGTTTAAGCCAAAATCCCACTTGATTAATTTGAAACAATGTAAAAAGAAATATAGGGATTAAGATTAATTTTAACCACAAAATAAGAGATAAGAGTTTTACTAACTGAGAATATATTAGCCGGGAAAGAGGTAGGGGGAGGTTTGTATTTCCCTCTCAAATAAATGTCAGATTAAGAAAACCATCATTTAAAAATAATTAAAATATATTTATTACAGAATATTGGAATCCATGATACTTCTGTTGATAAGTTCAGAGCATAATCAACACGTCGTACATACATGATTTGTGAAATTAAAGAAAGATATCGTGTGAGATATGTGACGTTTCAAGAATCTAGTTCTGTTTAGTTTAAGCCTAAATTCCACTTGATTAATTTGAAACAATGTAAAAAGAAATAAGAAAGCATTTGTATTACTGAGTGGATTAAACAAACAGAAAGAATATAACGAAAAAGTTGTGAACTATGTATTAAGTTGTACTAACACGAAAAGTGTCCCATAATCTATGCTTCAAGGGATTTCTTTATGCTCTAATGCCATGCTTTGATTTTAAATTCATATCTTTCCCATCCAAATCAAACATGTTGTATTGGTGCCTCTACTTTTCTGTTTTGTAACTGCCTTAACTGTCATGGATGTTATAACTGTTGGGATTACTGCTATATATATTCCCTGCATGTTTGTCATAGGCAGTGAGAGAGAGTAGTGTAATGTACAGAGCCAATATTGAGAGAAGAAGAGTAATAACAACATTCAGTTTTTGTGCCTTGTGTCTGTGTGTGTGATTATATCCTTCCTTTCTAGCTTTGATCTTGCTTTGCAATGTCATAGTGATTTGAACCAACAAGTGGCGCCATCTGTGGGAAGGCAAAGGTTAACAACATCATTCAAGAAATGGCAATGAAGTTTGACATTGAGAAGTTCTCTAGCTCCAATGACTTTGGGCTATGGAAGATCAAGATGGAAGCAATCTTGATTCAACAAGGATGTGATGAAGCGTTGGAAGGGGAGTCGAACATGCCGCCAACCTTGACGCATGCAGAGAAGAAAAGTATGATTAAACGGGCCAAAAGTGCAATCATGTTGTGTCTTGGTGATAAGTCACTAAAGGAGGTTGCAAAGGAGAAAACTGTGGCTGGGATATGGGAAAAGCTAGAATCGCTGTACATGACCAGGTCTTTGGCCCATAGGTTGTGTCTCAAACAACAACTCTATTCATTCAAGATGGCAGAATCAAGAACGATAGAGGAACAACTCGCAGAATTCAACAAGAACATTGATGATCTTGAGAATATCGGGGTGAAACTAGAAGATGAAGATAAAGTTGTCATTCTTCTAAATGCTTTACCTAAGACCTTCGAGCACTTTAGAGATGCTCTTCTATATGGGAAGGATCAACTAATTACCTTGGAGGAGGTGGTCACCTCAATTCGAACCAAAGAATTCCAGAAACTCCAAGATTCAAAGATTACAGAGGAGGTGTTATCTGGTCTAGCAGCAATGAAGGGAAAAGGCAAGAAGGGAGAAGGTAAATGGAAGAAGTCAAGGCCTGAAACCAAGAAGCAGGTCCGATGTTTCAAATGTCAAAAGGTTGGTCGTATCAAGAAACACTGCCCTGAGAAAGGTACCAAGACCTCTCGGGTTACTGAAATGGCAGATGTTGCAGAAGCTTCTGAAGGATATGAATCTGCTGGGGTCTTGGTGGCTTCATCTGATGATTCATAGAAAAGTTGGGTCATGGACTTAGGGTGCACATACCATATGTGTCCTGTAAAGGATTACTTTGAGGATCTTGAACAAAAGGAGCATGGAACAATACTTCTTGGGAACAATAAGGCTTGCAAGGTGCATGGCATTGGGACTGTCAGACTGAGAATGTTTGACAACAGGGAAATGCTGCTGCAAGATGTGAGGTATGTTCCAGAACTCAAGAAAAACCTTATCTCTATAAGCATGTTTGACCTTATAGGATACACTACAAAGGTTGAGGATGGGATGATGAAGGTGTCCACTGGAGCCTCAATCATTGCTAAGGGAAGCCGAAGCAATGGGTTGTACATCTTGGAAGGATCCACAGTTATTGGACAAGCATCTGTTGCAAGTCAAACAATGGAAGATAAGTTTAAATTGTGGCACTTGCGACTAGGCCACATCAGTGAGAAAGGCTTGGTAGAACTTGAAAAACAGCACCTGCTGATGGGTGATAAACTCCACAAATTGCAGTTTTGTGACCAGTGTGTCATGGAGAAATCTCACATGGTGAAATTTGGGACAGGTAAGCACACCTCAACCGGATCTTTTGAGTATTTTCATGCAATTTATGGGGACCATCTAGGACCCAAACACATGGGGGTGGATCTTATTTCTTGAGCATTATCGATGATTATTCAAGAAGAGTATAGGTCTACATCCTAAGGAACAAAGCTGAAACATTTCAGAAGTTCAAGGAATGGCATACTCAAATTGAAAATCAGCAAGGAATCAAGTTGAAGGTCCTAAGGACAGACAATGGGCTTGAATTTGTCTCAGATCAATTCAATACTTTATGCACACATCATGGAATCAAGAGGCACAAAACAGTTGCTGGTACCCCTAAACAAAATGGCCTTGCAGAAAGGATGAATAGAACCATCCTGGAAAGAGTGAGATGCATGCTTCTTGGAGCAGGTTTGCCCAAGGTTTTCTGGGGAGATGCTGCAAACACAGTTGTGTATTTGATCAATAGGAGTCCCTCATCTACCCTTGAATACAAAACACCAATGGAGGTTTAGAGTGGAAGTCCAGCAGACTACTCTAACCTAAGGGTGTTTGGAGCCTTGGCATATGTGCATGTCAAGAAGGACAAGTTGGATGCTTGAGCTGTAAAATGTCTATTTCTTGGGTATGCTGAAGGAGTCAAGGGATACAGGCTGTGGAGGTTGGATCCAAAACCTTCTAAGCTCATCATCAGCAGAGATGTGACATTTGATGAGACAAGAATGGGAATATATTCTGAAAACTCAAAATTGTGGAAAGGAGAAAACTCATATTGAGGTAGAGCCTCTTACTGATAAGGTACATGAAAACACTCAGATAAATCCAACTACTGACCTAGACAGTACAACAGAGGAAACTGGACACTCAGCTTCAAATTTAAGGAGATTAGATCACGCCATTAATGATTACCAACTGGTTCGTGATAGGGAAAGGAGAATTCCTAAACCAAACAGAAAGCTTGGTCAAGCTGATCTCATCTGCTATGCTTTAGCAGCAGCAGAGGAAATTGAAGGATCAGTAGAACTAAGGAATTTCAAGGAGGCACATGAAAGTGAGGAGAGACAACTTTGGCTTCATGCAATGGAAGAAGAACTTGAGGCACTTAGGAAGAACAATACCTGGAGGCTTGTGGAACTACCTAAGGGACAAAAGGTAGTTGGCTGCAAGTGGATCTTCAAAAAGAAAGGTGAAATTCCAGGGGTTCAGAAGACAAGATACAAAGCAAGGTTGGTGGCTAAAGGATTTACTCAAGTTGAGGGTGTGGATTACAATGAGATATTTGCACCTGTGGTAAAGCACTGCTCTATCAAAATCTTGATGTCAATTGCCAACTAATTCAAGCTACACCTGGAACAATTGGATGTCAAGGTAGCCTTCTTACATGGAGACTTGGAGGAAACCATTTACATGAGGCAACCAAAAGGTTTTGCTGTGGATGATAGGGTATGCCTCCTGCAAAAATCCTTATATGGCCTGAAACAAAGCCCAAGGCAATGGTACAAGAAATTTGATGATTTCTTGATAAAGATGGAGTTCAAGAGATGCAGCTATAATAACTGTGTTTATGTTCTGCACCAGGAGGATTATCTATATCTCCTGTTGTATGTAGATGACATCTTGGTGGCTAGCTGCAACAAATGTATGATCAATGACCTAAAGTCAAGGTTGAACTCAGAATTCGAGATGAAGGATCTTGGGGAAGCTAGGTGAATCCTTGGTGTTGATGTTAAAAGAGATTAGCTGAAAGGAACTTTGCTATTATCCCAACAAGCCTATATGCAGAAGGTAGTGGAGAGGTTTAGGATGCATCAGTCCAAACCTGTGAACACACCTTTGGGGCAACACATGAAGCTCTCGAAAAGCCAAGGTCCAATATCAGATGATGATAGGAAGAAGATGGATGTAGTTCCTTACACTAGTGGGGTTGGAAGCATCATGTATGGAATGGTCTGTACAAGACCAGACTTGGCTCATGTTGTGAGTGTTGTCAGCAGGTTCATGGTGGAACCTAGTCAAGCACACTGGGAGGCTTTAAAGAGGATATTGAGATATATAAATGGAACTCTGGACTCAGGCTTACTGTATCAGAAAAACTCTCAAGATGGAACAATGATTGAAGGGTTTGTGGATGCAGATTTTGCAGGGTGCTTGGACACAAGGAAATCATTGTCAGGATATGTGTTTACTTTGTTTGGAACTGCAGTTAGCTGGAAATCAAACCTCCAGTCAGTTGTAGCTCTATCCACCACTGAAGTTGAGTATAATGCCTTGGCTGAAGGAGTGAAGGAAGGTATATGGCTGAAAGGGATGCTGCATGAATTGGGGATTGAACAAGAGATTATCCAGATACATTGTGATAGCCAAAGTGCTATTCATTTGGCCAATCATCAGATGTACCATACAAGGACCAAACACATTGATATAAAGCTTCATTTCATTCGTGAAGTGGTGGAATCAGGAGTAATCAAAATTGTGAAGATTGCATCTAAAGACAATCCAGCTAATATGTTAACTAAATCCCTGCCAAGGGATAAATTTAAGAAGTGCTTAGGCTTGGTAGGATTTGGCTGAGATTAGTGCTCTTAGAAATGTAGAGTAAAGGTGGAGATTATTGTATTGGTGCCTCTAGTTTTCTGTTTTGTAACTGCCTTAACTGCCATGGATGTTATAATTGTTGGGGTTACTGCTATATATATCCCCTGCATGTTTGTCATAGGCAGTGAGAGAGAGTAGTGTAATGTACAGAGTCAATATTGAGAGAAGAAGAGTAATAACAACATTCATTTTTTGTGCCTTGTGTCTGTGTGTGTGATTATATCCTTCCTTTCTAGCTTTGATCTTGCTTTGCAGTGTCACAATGATTTGAACCAACACAACGGGTACTTCATTAGTTCTTTTTAAGTGCTTTACGGAATTTGAGTATATTTTTTTACCATTTGGTGTGGCTTTGTTTAATTTCAGACAAATGCAAAAGAAAAGCAAAAATGCTGAGAATCATTGTTAAGATTGTGGCAAAGTGTATATAAAATTACTCGTGTCTGCAGTTAACATGATAAGTTTTTATCCCAAAATGGTTTGACATATCATTAATTAGAACCACTGTGATCGTATGATTTACGAATCTCTCACTTCATCACTTGCTATTCTTTTAATAAAAAGAATAAATTTTAGATTCTCCTCCCATGGTTTTTTTTTACTAAAATTTGAATTTGGACTGATGATAGGTGCACCTCTTTATTATTCAGATTTTTCCTTACTGAATCAAGGTTTAACTCAGTTAATTGAACATTGTATATGAGTTGTTATATATCCTTTGGTATTTAAATTTTATTATTATGAATAAAAAAAAATTTCTCTTTGACAAAAGGGTTAGCTAGAACACATACTCTTTAACACACTATCTCATTGGTTATTTTTTAAAAAAACTAGATAATCATGAAAAAGAATTATTAAAAGATGTTTTTTTTTTATGATTTTTAATGAATTTAACCAATAAAATAGAGTTTTTTTTTTCAATAAGCAAAATAAAATAATTTTTTTTGCCTTAAATATGTTTTTGATCTCTGATATATACTCAAATTTCTGATAAATTTTTCCTTTGCATCTGCTTGTGATATTTGAAAAGTTTTATTTTAGATCCCTGCTGTCACTTAAGTTATGACGTATCCGTTAAATATTTGATAACATGATTTGTGGCAATTCAAAAACCGCCAGTATTTATTTCAAAATCAAATTTAAATTTTTCTGTCAGTTAAAAACTGCCAGAATCAATTAAAGTGAATAAATAAATAAATCAAACATTGAGAAGTCTCTTCCGAGTCATCCACAAGCCTTTCACGTGGGGTTGGTTACCAAGCTTTGTGAGCATGGTGTTTTCCCCGATGCATTTAAGCTAACCACATTGTGTCAGAACTAAAAGCATGATGTCACATGGGAGCTCTTGCACAGTGTGATGAGATTGGGTTGATATTTATCTTCGAAGAAGTTGTTATCAGCGAGATCTGTTACTTTCTTAAAAAAAAATTGAGATCTATTTTGAAAGATGAAGGTTGAAGGGAGAAGAAGGTAGGTGAAGGACTCGAGGATGACTCAGAAGAGGATTCTCAATGTTTGATTTATTTATTTTTTTACTTTAATTGATTTGGGTAGTTTTTAACTACTAGAAAATTTAAATTTAACTTTGAAATAAATATTGATGGTTTTTGAGCCACCACAAATCAAGTGATCAAATATTTAACGGACACATCATCACTTATCTGATGACAGATATCTAAAACAAAATTTTTCAAATATTAGGAAGCACATGCGAATGAAAAATTTATCAAAGATCAAACACAAAATTCGAATATATATCACAGATCAAAAACATATTTAAATATTTTTTTCCAATAAGCAAACTACATGAGAAGATTTATTAAAAATGTAATATAAAACTATTCATGTGGGGTTTCTTAACAACTCAATTAAACTTTTGGGATAAATGCAAAGGGATAGTCCCATTTTTCAATTTCTTGTTTCTTCCTGTTTCTTTATTAATTATTTTCCAAGACATTGGAAAGCTGTCATTAGTGCTTGTTATCCAAAACAATGATCAAAGCAAAAAAGCAAAGTTCAATTTAGTTTTATAAGCAAAAATGGGACACTTTATTGACAGGTTACAATGTTTCCTTCATAACATCATTTACTACCTCTAGTACACACCTTATGCAATAATAACTAATCCAAACTTCAAAGCTCCTGGTTTTTGGAGCTTTATGATGAAACTGTGACTTAGATTAGTTAGGACTACTTTTCTTAACCAAAAAAACCTTAACAGAAGGGAGCAACTAAATTGTATAAACCAACTTTGCTTGCTGCACTAGCTACACTGAAATTGCCATGAACATCATCTATGTTCCACAGACCATCCCACAAAACTTCTTCAGCTGAGGTCTCTAATGCAGAAGAAGCAGAACAGTTTCCATTGGGCATAGAATACAAGTATCCTTGCTCTTCTGTGGTGTTTTGGTGCATGTTCACCACTAGTCTAGATTGAGATATATAAGGTGCTTTATGGCTGTTGTCTTCAAGAAAGGCCATGATGCCTTTCACGTCAAAGTTGAACTGCAGTTGTTGTTGTGCCTTCTGCTGCTGCAACTGCTGTTGTTGTTGCTGGTGAAATTGCTGCTTCCTCAGCAGTCTATTTCTAGCCTTCTCTACTGCATCAGAGGGACGTTTTGCCTTTTTCTTGAAATGAGTCCTCCAATAATTTTTTATCTCATTGTCAGTTCTCCCTGGCAAGCTCCTGGCAATTGTTGACCACCTGAAGTTTTTGGTTTAGCAAACAAGGCCTTGAATAAATATGTTGTCAATAGGGACATGCAAGTTCAAGAGAACGGAAATTGAAACTTTACCTGTTTCCCCACCTTGTATGCAACTCTAGAATTATGCTTTCTTCTTGTGATGTTATCTGTCCTCTCTTGAGGTCAGGTCTTAGGTAATTCACCCATCTCAATCTGCAACTCTTCCCATTTCTTTTCAATCCTGTTAATGAACAACAACAATAAAACATAATTAATCACTTGGATACATAATAACTTGACCATAAAACTAATCACAATAATACATAGTTAATCACTGTCCCTTAATATTAAGGAAAAAGATATGGTTAGTATTGGAAGAAAAAAGCCATAAAGGAAAGACCTTCCTGACCAGGAGAAATTATTATATAGTCTCAGATTAATGGTTTCAGCCATGATACATATTGAGTTTTATCTAGTCTTTATTGTGAATTGAAAAACTCAACTACGTATCACGTAGAGATTGACTAAAACCATAGATACATAGATCATATCATAATTTCTACCAGACAATAGTATAATTTTCAAAATGAAGAGCTTCTGGTGAACATGAATGTAGCCACTATGAAGAGTAGAAGTTGAAAACAATTTCACTTGTTTTTTTGCTATATTGTCACTTATAAATGTGAAAATCCAATCATATATATTAAGAAACAAAACAGTGAAAAAAGTTTGGTGTTTCTTACCTGCAAGCCTAGCAACAGAGTTCCATCTGCCTTCACCATGCAACCTGACATACTCAACAAGCAACCTGTCCTCTTCAGCAGTCCAAGGTCCCTTCCTCCATACCTGCTCCTCTATGACACCTCTACCCATATGGCCAGCCATAACTTCCCCCCAATACATGGAATAAGGCTTCAAGTTTGTGCTTGGATAAAATATTTGCTTCCAATTTCTGGGACACTGATTTAGGTCTAGTGTTTATTGCATATTTTGAGTCTAGTATTGCATATTTATACCTGCTACAAGAGGCATAATCCAGAGGAGGACACATAAAATATAGTGGTGGGCATTTTTTAAAGCTAAAATTTACAAGAGGACTAATGGTCTTTCCCCTGCTGTTGGATTTGCTTACTTCTCAAGGAGACTATATAATCTCTAAAATTTCATTAAATTATAATAATATTGTTAATTGAATACCAATTTGAGTATTGTGTGATCTTTAAATATTAAGGCTATCATGCCTTGGACGTCATCTAAGGTGACAGGTGTTGTCTTGTGTGATCAATGATCATATTTTTGGAAAGATGGTGCTCGTGGAATGCTGGAGCTAGACGCATGAAGTCTTTCATGTTATAATAAACAATTAATTAGTTTATTTATATAAATCCAAGATCTTTTATGCAGTGCGAGAATGTTAACCTTTTCTTCTTTTCTTGTTTTATATAAACAATCCATTTATTAAGTGTTTGTTCTCCTATCTGCTGCAAGATGTGCATCTTATTCTGTAGTTTGTGAAATTAAAAAGTTTTCTCTGTTTTGTCTTTCTTCTTTTTTGGCACTGATCTCTTATTATTATTATTGTTGCTGCAATCCTTTTAACCTTTTTTTGTTACATTTACAAAGGAAATCCCCAAAAATATCCTAAGTGCCTATTATATTAATACCATGCGTCTATGCCTTAAGGTAAGGTAAGGTAATGTTTCAAAAGTTAATATGGATCTTATGACGTTTACAAGGTACTGCATGATGATGTGTAATTTCTTACTGAATGAACCATATTTATTGAGTTGTGTGTGTGTTTTTTCTGTTAGTTATAAAATAAATTATTTTTCATTGTTCAGATTTGTGTACCGTTCTTAAACAGGAGACGAACTCCATGTCTCAAAATACCTCAAAGAGGGAAGTTAGGGACAATCTTATTTTCTTGTTCTTACTTTTCATTTTTTCTACCGTGATTTAAAAGTAAGATTCATCAAATTTAGTTAATTTTAATAAATTTCAATCAATCCGATAATTTGTGTGTATTATTAGTACGGAACTAAAGTAAAAACTCCTGGACATATATACAACCGAAATATGATCAATCCAATTTAATTTTATGCTAATTCAAACTTTAAACGGTTTCAAAAGGACCGCTTCATGTATACCAGTGCTACTAAAACAAGTAGTTTAACAGCCAGCGTGTATGTGCACTAAAAAGAAGTATTAGTTTAAAAGAAAGGTAAGAGAGGATCACATGTGATTCCTTGTGCTGCTAACAATTATATATATATATATATATATATATATATATATATATATATATATATATATATATATATATATATATATATATATATATATATATATATATATATATATATATATATATATATATATATATATATATATATATATATATATATATATATATATATATATATATATATATATATATATATATATATATATATATATATATATATATATATATATATATATATATATATATATATATATATATATATATATATATATATATATATATATATATATATATAATGTTTTGTTCCTTTTGCGTGTCTTTTCAGTATAGATTATGATCAAGGTTTTAGGATCTTGTGGGGTCACGTTAAAAGTGTTTAAATTAAACTATTTTGTCTTTCGGCTTAAATTGTTTAACATGGATAGTGATGTTCTGGCATGCCTAGAGTTTCTAGAAAACAATTTCTTAATAAGAAACTTTGGCAATCATCCGTTAAACTTAGTTTGAGCTTTACTGAGATGAAGTTTAAATTTATCGTTTCTTAGATGAGATTTTTGGATGAATAGTATGTGAATTCTTCCATCATCGATATCAACGCTACTAGACCGAGTTAACTCCGCGACACAACCCACTAAATTTTACTTGATATTTATGTTGAGTTGGATTCTCACAAAAGTGCATGAAGCCAATAATTAAATGTTTTAGCTAGCTTTTAGTTGATTACATTAGTGATAGTAGAAAAGTGACGCGCGCAAGAAGTTAATTATATGATTGTATCCACATAGAAGATTTTCTTGAATGGAAAATCATCGATAGATATGGGAATTCTGAGTTGCTTCTTCTGCTTGAATATTTTTTCACAAGATATGGTTGAAGAAGATCCATAAATATTGCATATCATGTCTGATCTTTTGGTTTTTAGAATTTGGTTGGATCAAGCGAAGTTTTCTAATGTAAATTTAAACAAAGTAAAAGATCCATTATAATAATTCAAGATATGTGATAATAGAGAAAATAAAACATAAACCCTTTTCTCTCCCCCTGTTCCATATTTGCAATCTCCTATTTTTTCTCTCAATATACTATGGCAAGGACAGTAACAATAACGCCCATAACAATAAAAATAATGACAATAATAAGAGTTTATTGTGACAATAATAAGAGTTTATTGGT
Organism: Glycine max; assembly: GCF_000004515.6. Lineage (NCBI taxonomy): Eukaryota > Viridiplantae > Streptophyta > Magnoliopsida > Fabales > Fabaceae > Glycine > Glycine max. The sequence goes on along the minus strand of NC_038256.2, from coordinate 30,921,371 downwards.
CATGCACTAATAGTATTGTGAGGGGTACAAGTAAAATTTTCTAAGTATAGAACTTAGAAAGTTTATTGGAATTGAATGGAGTTGAAGAACATGATACTAAGATTATGTTCAATTATTGATTGAAAAGAGTATAAGCGTACAAGAGTTTGGTGAAAAGATCGAAACAATTGAACTTTGAAGATCAAGACAAATCACGAAGAAAAGTTATTTAAAGTTCCATGCTCCTCGAATAGACAAGTAAAGAATCATCAAAGACTTATAGGTTTCGATCAAGTGCACAAAGATGGTTATCAACGTTTTCAAATGGAGAGCACCAAGATACATGTGTCAACATCTTAGATAGTTAGTTCAAATAAGTAGTATAATTGTACAAATCTTGTAAATTGATCATTGAGTCGAATTATATTAATTTATAAATAGGCACAACAATAGTCATATTTTCTTGGCGATGAAGATCGCACAAACACCTTTACACCAACACGTCACACAAGGAAATGACTATCGATTACCAAGAAAATTGTATGTTCAAGCTCATACTTTAATGCAGTTTACAATTTCCGTTCTTTCATTTCTTTGATCAATTTACAAACATGCAAGTTTCTTCTATATTTCTTCTCGAAACTCTTAACTCTTTTTAATCACTATTTCTTTTATGAACTCAAACTCGTTTATTTATTGTTCTTTACGCTTCTGCAACTTTCATATTGTTTTGCATTTGATTTCAATTTACATTTTGAAAGCATTTTAACTTTGTCATATTATCTTTGTTTGCATTTCAATTTGGTTTACTTTCAAAACATTATGTCTTACAAATCTTTTGATCTTTGCCTTGTAATTTTACTTCTTAGTCATGATGCAATCCTTCCTACGAAGGGACCAGTCACTAGAGCCATGAGCAAGAGGCTCCAACAGGATTGGGCTAGAACTGTTGAAGAAGGCCTTAGGATACTCATGAACCTCAGGGTAGATTTCTAAGCCCATGGGCAAGGTTGAGTTCACTTTTCTTTGTAAATATTATAATAGGTTTTCCTTCTTTTGGGCCTTGTATTTTGGCCATTTTAGGTTTGTAGGGTACCTCACAAATTAAGGGTACAAGTTTAAGGTACCCTAGTAGTATAGGATTTTAGCCTTGTATTTCAGAGCATTTTAAGTAGTCTTTGTAGTAGAGACTTTTTTGTATTTTCATGTATTTTGGCATGGGATGAGCTTAGCTATTGAAGGGGTGCGAGTAGCCCCCCTCTAGCTTCTCAAGGAAGTTTCCTATTGTACTTTCATATATTTTGGCATGGGGTGAGCTTAGCTATTGGAGGGGTGTGAGTAACCCCTAGCTTCTCAAGGAAGCTTTCTTCCTCTAGCTTCCCAAGGAAGCTACCTTCCTTGCTTCTCAAGGAAGTTTTCTTCCTCTAGCTTCCCAAGGAAGCTACCTTCCTTGCTTCTCAAGGAAGCTTCCCATGTGCTAGGCTATAAATAGAAACATGTGTAACACTTGTCATAACTTTGATAAATGAGAAACTTGTAAGAAACATTTCAAAGTTTAACTTCTCTCCCTAATCTCCTTCAATTCCCACGCCTCCCCCCCTCTCTCTCACTCTCTTCCTCCATTGAAGCTTCCTCTCTAAGCTTCTTATACAAGGCACTGTCTTGGTGGTGAAAAAGCTTCTTATCCAAGGCACTCTTTTGGTGGTGAAGCTTCTCCTTCCATGACTTATTCTCTAGTGGATGATGCCTCTTCTCACCTCTTCTCCTTTATCTTCCACTGCAACTCCATGGCTGAAAATCACTATTGAAGGACCTTATTGAAGCTCAAAGATCCAGCCTCCATTGAAGCTTCTCAAGCAAGCTTTCATCAAGTGGTATTAGAGCACAATAACTTCAAGTAGGTGCTCCTTAAACCTCCATTAATTTTCAGCTTTACCTTCTCCTCTATTGTTGTTTCTTCATTTTTCTCCATGTATCTCCTCACATGTCTTGTGCTGAATGTTGTTAACATGATTTTTTAGAATTTCCACCGATTAAACTTGCTATAGAAGCTAGATTTGATTTTCTATGGTTCAAATTTCTTATTCTTGTTCTTGAACCATGAATTGTGTTGAGTTTAGGTTCCTTTGAGTTTTGTATTGCTAATTTTTGTGGCTGAAACCTGAACCATAAAATTCTTACAAAAACATTAAAGTAGAAGAAAACCTAAAAAATCTAGAGTGGTATGTTCAGCTATTATAGTTTTGTCATGGAAGTCATGTCTAGTCTTGAAACTTGTCACATAAGATTCCTTATGTTGTGCTGGATTTTATTTTTTCTTGTTTCTTTGTCTAACTCATTTGTTCATGAGTATATGAAATTTTTTTAGCCTATTAATTGATTTGAGTCAAATCTTGCATGTTAATTAGTCCTTAACATGTTCATGCATAATTCTTAGAGAGTCTTTGATTGTGAACCTTTTCTTGAACTTTTAGGTTTCCTTATGATTGTGTCTATTGTGAATTTGAGTTTTGGTGATTGAATTGCTGGCTAAAATTTTGAACCTAAGTGAATATTGAACTCCTAAAATTGTGGTAAACAGGCCTAGTGAGTTTAACATACATAGGAAAATTGAAAGTACACCCAAGGCAATCAATATACCATGCTTAAAAAAATTCGAAGTCTGAAATCGCCGGTGCTCGCAACTTGAACATATGAACTTGTAAAACTTACTGAGAATTGGTCACTGTGAATTTTGAGCTGAAATTTTTATTGAATTTTCTATACATATGGACAAAAATTAGAAAAAAAAAACCAAGTGATTTTGATAAAAAGAAAAATAATAAAAATCATACAAGTTGGCAGGAAAATCAGTGTCCAAGAAAAATAAAAAAAATAAAAAGTGAAAAGGGAAGTGTGCTTGTTGTTTTGGCTCAAAATTTGTTCTATAATTAGTACTATTTTAGACAAATCTTAGTTCTGAAATTTCAATTGAAAAGTAGTGTGAAAACAAGTGCCAAAACTAGAGGTTTCTAGAGGTTTTTTTTATAGTTTTTTTTACTTTACTCTAGAGCCATTATAGGTTTCTCTTTGAATCCTAGCTTGCTTTTATGTGCTTTTCATTGCTTTAATTATTGAAAATTCTTGAAAGTTTGTCTTGTTAAAACTCTATTGGTTTAGCTTTCATTTCATTTTTTGGTCTTTGGTTATTATTTATCTCTTTGTTTTCTTGTTTGTGAATTGCCATATAGGGAATTGGAAAGGAGGATTGGTGTCATCAATTGTAGAATTTGAGTCAAGAAGCAAGGGGCCAAGCACCTTAAGAGCTATTGGACTAAGAAGCACTCCAGATTGAGTGAAACACCAAATAGAGAACAACCACCCAAATTGAGGACTTTTTTGTAATTTTGTAATTGGCAATTTACTTGTAATTGGACACTTGTACGTTTACCTTCATTGCTTTCAAATTTTGTAACGAAAAGGCTTTTCATTGGAAGTGTGTTGGGAGCCTCCAATAGGTTACCCTACTTCCATTTGTGTGTAATAATTTTAGGCAATTTTCCCTTAGGATAGTGAGTGTTTTGTTGGGAACCTTAAATGTGGTCATCCAAACACTCTTAGGATCTACTGAGTTTACATTTCTTACACTTCAATTTCTTGCTTACTTTCATAGCTTATTTTCTTTACTAGTCACACCTAGTTTATCTTGTTATTGAATAATACTTTCTTATTGCTTATCACGCTTATCTTGAGTTCTTTTGAACCCTAGCTTTTACCTTTTGCAAACCCCCAACAAGAAAGAACCACAACTCAGGAACTAACATGAGTCATCATTCATCTAATGTTAATGGTAAGGGTACTAGTCATAAGGACCCTCTATCTAGAATATTAGATGAGTTGAGTTCCCTCAAGTTATGAAAAGAAAAACTAGAAAGAAAAGAAAAAGGAAAAGAGATGGTAGAAATAAATCAAGATGAGAGGGAACAAATAAGGAAAGAAGAAAGAAGGAAAATATTAAAAGAGTTAAGAAAAGAAAAACATGCCTCCTATAGTAGTCATGACTTCTACAAGAGCCTAAGTGAAGAACTTAGTGACTATTATGGAGGAAGGCATAGGTCACATCCTAGACCTCACTCCCAAAGGAGAAAAAAAGGAAAGAAAGCCCCAAGAGGCTAACATTAACTTCCTATACTTCCATGGGAAGGACAATGTAGAGGCTTATTTAGATTGGGAAATGAAGGTTGAGCAACTCTTTGCTTGTCATCATACAAGTGAGGAAATGAAGGTTCCTTTGGCTATCCTTAGCTTCCAAGGGTATGTCCTCTATTGGTGGACTTCCCTTGTTAGGGAAAGAAGGATTCATGGGGATCCTCCTGTAGAGTATTGGAATGAGTTGAAAAGTGCCCTTAGGAAGAGGCACATCCCTTCCCAATATGAAAATGAGCTTATGGACAAGCTCCAAAGGCTTAGACAAGGGAGTATGAGTGTTGAAGAGTATAGGAAACAAATGGAACTACTCCTTTTTAGAGCTGGGCTTAGGGAGGAGGAAAGAATAAGTATTGCTAGGTTCCTTAGTGGACTTAATATGGAAGTGAGGGACAAGGTTGAGCTCCTTCCATATAGGGACCTAGATGACCTAGTCCAACTTTGCATAAGGGTAGACCAACAACTTAAAAGGAAGCCTAATTCAAAATCTTATGGCTCCCACCCTTATCCAAAGAAAGACCAAGGTCAAGGCATCTTAGGGGCTGCACCTTCTAAGCCTAAAGAAGATTTGGGGAAGACAATAGAAAAGCAAACCCTAAGGCTAGTATGCAAGATATTACTAGCTCTATAAAGTGCTTTAAATGTCTTGAAAGAGGACACATTGCTTCTCAATGCCCCACCATGATTATGAGGGGTCAAGACATTTATAGTAGCCAAGATGAGGCTACTACTTCACATTCCTCTAGTGAAAGTGAAGAAACAAAAAGGGAAGAATCTAGTGAAGAAATCTACCCCCAAGAAGAAGGGGACCTTTTAATGGTTAAAAGGCTTCTAGGAGGCCAATCTTGTGACTTGACCTAATCTCAAAGAGAGAATATTTTTCACACAAGGTGTAAATTTTTTTAGAACACATGCTCTCTCATTGTAGATAGTGGTTCATGTTGCAATTGTTGCAGCACAAGATTAGCCTCTAAGTTGAGCCTTCCTATCACTCCTCATCTAAAGCCATACAAACTTCAATGGCTCAATGAGCAAGGGGAAATGATAGTCAATCAACAAGTGAAAGTGTCCTTCTCCATTGGAACATATAAGGATGAAGTGATTTGTGATGTAGTTCCTATGAAGCAGGACACCTTCTCTTAGGTAAGCCATGGTAATATGATAGGAAAATCATCTATAATGGCCTAACTAATGAGATAACCCTCACCCACCTTGGAACAAAGTTTCTGTTGCATCCTCAAACACCTTCCTAGGTGGCCAAGGATAAACTAACTATGAAAGATAAGAGGGATGAGGAAAAAAAACTAGAAAAACAAAAGAAAAAGAAGGATAGTAAGGCCTTGTCTTCAAAGGCCAAGGGAAAGGAAAAAGAGGAAAAAGATTCTTCCAAGAAGATTGTTAAGAAGGAAAATCATTTTGCAACAAAAGGTGATATCAAAAGAGCACTCCTTCTTAAACAATCCTTCTACCTTCTCCTATCAAGGGAAACCTCCCTTAACACTACCACAATTCCTACATTTGAGACCTTACCCCCCAAGGTCCAAGAACTCTTACATGAATTTGGTGATATATTTCCCAAAGAGATACCCGTTGGGCTACCTCCTCTTAGGGGAATAGAACACCAAATAGACATAGTCCCAGGAGCAAGCCTTCCTAATAGGCCAGCCTATAGGACTAACCCTTAGGAGACTAAGGAGATATAGTCTCAGGTTAAGGAATTGTTGGAGAAGGGCTAGGTCCAAGAGAGCCTATGCACCTGTGTTGTGCTAGTGTTGTTGGTGCCTAAAAAGGATGGAAAGTGGAGAATGTGTATAGATTGCAGGGCCATCAACAACATTATTGTAAAGTATAGTCACCTCATTCCTATACTTGATGATTTGCTTGATGAGTTGCATGGTGCCAATATCTTTTCAAAAATTGATCTTAAAAGTGGTTATAACCAAATCAGGATGAAAGAGAGTGATGAGTGGAAAATCGCTTTCAAGACCAAGTTTGGTTTGTATGAATGGCTAGTGATGTCTTTTGGGATCACTAATGCACCAAGCACCTTTATGAGGCTTATGCATCATGTCGTAAGGGATTTCATAGGTAGATTTGTAGTTGTTTATTTTGATGATATTTTAGAGTGCAGTAGGAGCCTAGATGGTCACTTAGGACATCTAAGGCAAGTTCTTTCAGTTCTTAGGAAAAACACTCTCTATGCCAATATAGAGAAGTGTACCTTTTGTGTAGATAATATAGTTTTTTTAGGATTTGTAGTTGGTAGAAATGGGGTCCAAGTGGACCCTAAGAAAATCAAGGCCATCCAAGAATGGCCCACCCCAAAAAGTGTAGGAGATATTAGAAGCTTCCATGGGTTAGCAAGTTTCTACAAAAGGTTTGTTCCTAATTTCTCTACACTTGCCTCACCTTTCTCAATGACCTGGTGAAGAAGAATGTGACATTCACTTGGGGTGAAAGACAGACCAAGCCTTTTCTTGGCTCAAAGAAAATCTCACCAAGGCACCTGTTCTAGCTCTTCCTAACTTTTCTAAAACTTTTGAGCCAGAATGTTGTTAACAGTTTGGCAAGTGAACCAAATGTCCAAGTAGTAAAACTCGGAAGTTCGAGTGTCGAATTCCATAAGGATTTTGTGTTGTACTTTTCAATTTATAAGAAAATAAATAATTAAAGAGAATGGTAGAAGAAAAAATAGGAAACAATAATAGGAAATTATAAATAGTAGAAAGCAAAAGAATTAAATAGGGAATGCGATGGAATGCAAATGTTAGGACCTAGCATGCCTTGTTTGCCTAGGATGTATGATTTTAGGATTTTTCTTTATCATTTCAAGTGAATTTATCCTACCCACATCTATTCATTTACTTGCCCCAGATTCCTATGAAAAGATTCAACAAATAAAATGCATGAAGCTTGAATTCTAGATGTGTGCTTAAATGCATAGGCATAAAGTTATCATCCTATGTCTAGCAATGATTTCCTTATGTTGTCTTTTCTTTTTGTTATATTAGAAGTTACCCTCTGTCGAGCGTCTAACCCCTAAAACTAATGCATGCACATTTTCTTTATATCTTTATTAGAAGCTACCCTCTGTCGAGCACCTAACCCCTAAAAGAATGTAAAGATGAATAATGCATAGGAGATAAATAGAGAAGACAATAGGATAGAAAACACATGTTGCATTGATAAATAATGAGGAGTACATCATACATTGCTTTGGATTTTTAGGCCTGCCAGGCCCTAACTAGGGGTTTAGCCTCTCATGGCCATTGAGGGCCTTACACTAGAATGTGGGGTATGAGAACAGATGGAAGAAAAGGGGTGAAAGAAAGAAATGGAGAAAATGGTGGAAGAGAGAAGAGAATTTAAGAAAGAGGTCTCAGGCTTTTGGGTAGTAGTGAGAATGCTCTAAGACTCAGTGTGTCTTTTCCCCTTGGCCTGGCTCTCTATTTATAGCTGCTGAAGTGGACTTGGGCCATCATACACGTGCTTAGCGTGCTCTTCCTCGCTCAGTGCAGGCTAGTTCTCACGCTTAGCGAGCTCTTCTCGCTCAGTGCCAGTGTTCTGGTTTGTACGCTTAGCGCGGGTGCTAGATCTCACGCTTAGTGCCTACTTCTCGCTCAGTGCCACTGCTTTCCTTCGCGCTCAGTGCGTGATGCGTGCTAAGCGAGCCTATGGGATGGGCTTGATGCTGAGTTCTCTTTTTCTTCGTCATTTCTACAGCTTTTTGCTTTTAGTCCCTCCATTTTTTTATATCTGCAACCAGAATTTTAAAAAACATCAATTCTTATCAATTAGGCACAAATAACTGCTAAATAATTATTTTTAAAGACAAATTTGCTTTATTTTATATCATCAATAGTACAATTATTTAGCAGTTATCAAATGTGATGCCTCTTGAGTGGGTGTGGGAGTTGTATTGTTGCATGGTGGGCACCCTATTGCTTATTTTAGTGAAAAAGTTCATGGTGCCACCCTCAACTACCCCACCTATGATAAAAAGCTTTATGCCTTAATAAGAACCCTCCAAACTTCGGAACATTACCTTGTTTCCAAGGAATTTGCCATTCATAGTAATCATGAATCACTTAAGTACATTAAAGGGCAAAACATGTTAAACAAAAGGAATGCAAAATGGGTAGAGTACCTAGAGCAATTTCCATATGTTATCAAATACAAAAAAGGAAAAACAAATGTGATAGTTGATGCCCTTTCTAAGAGGCACACATTGTTTTGCTCCCTAGGAGCTCAAATTTTAGGATTTGATAACATTAGGGAATTATATGCTTCAGATGAACATTTCTCTCCCATTTATGAGAGTTGTCGGCAAAACGCCCAAGATGGATTCTATTTGGCTAAAGGGTACTTGATCAAAGAGGGAAAACTTTGAATACCCCAAGGATCCATCAGGAAATTACTTGTGAAAGAGAGCCATGAGGGTGGGATCATGGGCCACTTTGGGATAGACAAGACCCTTGTCTTACTCAAAGAAAAGTTTTATTGGTCATATATGAAAAAAGATGTCCATAAGCATTGCACTAGGTGTGTGGCTTGTTTATAAGACAAGTCTAGGGTGATGCCTCATGGGCTATACACACCCTTACCCATCCCATTTGCACCCTGGGTAGACATTAGTATGGACTCTATCCTTGGGCTTCCTAGAACCCCAAAAGGTGTAGACTCTATCTTTGTGGTGGTGGATAGGTTTAGCAAGATGACACACTTTATACCATGCCACAAGGTAGATGATGCTTCTTACATCTCAAAATCTTTTTCAGGGATGTTATAAGACTCCATAGTTTGCCTAGGACCATTGTGTCAGATAGAGATGCTAAGTTCCTTAGTCACTTTTGGAAAACCTTATAGGCTAAGTTAGGAACTAAGCTTTTTTTCTCTACCACTTGCCATCCATAAACTGATGGGCAAATAGAGGGAGTGAATAGGTCTCTATCCACCCTTTTAAGGGCTCTTCTAAAAGGAAACCATAAGTCTTGGGATGAGTATCTTACTCATGTAGAATTTGCCTATAATAAGGGGGTTCATAAAACCACCAAGCAATCCCCTTTTGGGATTGTCTATAGGTTCAATCCTCTAACACCCTTAGACCTAATTCCCCCCCCACTTGACATTTCTTTTATACATAAGGAAGGGTAATCTAGGTTAGAGTTTGTATAGAAGTTGCATGAGAGGGTTAGGAACCAAATAGAGAACCAAACAAAGGTGTATGCAACAAAAGACAATAGAGGAAGAAAGGAGCTAGTTCTTAATGAGGGGGACTGAGTTTGGCTCCATCTTAGGAAGGATAGATTCCCTACTAAAAGGAAATCCAAGCTTAGTCCTAGAGGTTATGGACCTTTTCAGGTCTTGGAGAGAATCAATAACAATGGCTATAGGTTGGACATCCAAGAAGAGTATGGAGTCAGCACCACTTTTAATATTTCTGATTTAATTCCTTTTGCAGGTGGAGCTGATACTGAGGTGGAGGAACCAACAGATTTGAGGTCAAATCCTCTTCAAGGGGGAGGGGATGATGCAATCCTCCCTAGGAAGGGACCAGTCACTGGTGCCATGAGCAAGAGGTTCCAAGAGGATTGGGCTAGAGCTGCTAAAGAAGGCCCTATGGTTCTCATGAACCTTAGGGTAGATTTCTGAGCCCATGGGCCAAGTTTGGGTCCACTTTTCTTTGTAAATATTAGAATAGGTTTTCCTTCTTTTGGACCTTGTATTTATGTCATTTTAGGTTTATAGGGTACCCTACAAATTAAGGGTAAAAGTTAAGGGTACCCTAATAGTATAGTGTTTTAGCCTTGTATTTCAGGGCATTTTGAGTAGTCTTTGTAGTAAGGACTTTTTTGTATTTTCATGTATCTTGGCATGGAAGCTTAGCTATTGCAGGGCTGTGAGTAGCCCCCCCTCTAGCTTCTGAAGGAAGCTTTCTATTGTATTTTCATGTATTTTGGCATGGGGGTGAGCTTAGCTATTGGAGGGGTGTGAGTAGACCCCCTCTAGCTTCTCAAGGAAGCTTTCTTCCTCTAGCCTCCCAAGGAGGCTACCTTCCTTGCTTCTTAAGGAAGCTTTCTTCCTCTAGCATCCCAAGGAAGCTACCTTCCTTGCTTCTCAAGGAAGCTTCCCATGTGCTAGGCTATAAATAGAAACATGTGTAACACTTGTCATAACTTTGATGAATGAGAAACTTGTGAAACACACTTCAAAGTTCAATTTATCTCCCTAATCTCCTTCAATTCCCATGCCCCTTTCTCTCTCATTCTCTTCCTCCATTGAAGCTTCCTCCTAAGCTTCTTATCCAAGGCACTTTCTTGGAGGTGAAGCTTCTCCTTCCATGGCTTATTCTCCAGCGGATGGCGCCTCCTATCACCTCTTCTCCTTTATCTTTCACTGCAACTCCATGGCTAAAAATCACTATTGAAGGACCTTATTGAAGCTCAAAGATCCAGCCTCCATAGAAGCTTCTCAAGCAAGCTTCCATCAAGTCAAATTTACAAATTTTTACTTGTTTAAAAAGTATATTTTATCATCAAAAACTATAAATTTATTAAAAAAAACTACTTTTATAACTATATTTGAAATATTCATATTTATGACTTATAATTTAAGTATTTTTTTAATAATGAAAACAACTACGGTTATAACGATTAATCATCAAAATGAATACTTTTGAATGCAATACAATAATACATGGTTATGTCAATACAATAATACAACAAACTATTGTACATGCATGATTCATCTTCAATGGTTGTAGTTTCCTTTGCTAATCCCTCACAATCAGAGTTTGTAAGGGATTAGAAAGGGAAGGTTTCATCCCTAACACTACTACTAAAATAGGATTTTACAATGTTGAACCAACAACAATTTTAGCAAATATTTGAAAAAAAAATAGTCACAATTTTATAAATAATTGCAAATATTTAAAGATGGTTTTTTCAAAACCGTCTTTGAAAACAATATTTCAAAGTTGGTTTTCAAAAAATTTCTTCAAATGCGCTTTAATATTTTGCTCCCTTTTTCTCGCGCTCTATCATTGCCTTTCTCTCGCACCATCGATTTTTGAAAACCCTTGACATTTTGCCATCACCATCGTTGCCCTTGTCCGTTGTCACTGCCTTCATTCGTTGTTGCCGCCTTCAAAGGCAGCAAAGCCATTGTAAGCGTCGCTCCTTCTCCGATGATCAGGTATTCTCCATTAGCTTGTTCTATTGCATTTCCTTTAATGGTTTCCTTTAAAGGTGCATTTTTTAATCAATTATATTTTGCCTGTTCTATTATTATATAATTGAGAAAAATAAAGAGGGAGTTCATTGAGAAAAATAGAGAGTACAAGCTAGCGATATTTGTTTTTCTGTGATTTTATTATTGGCAATGAAATGTTTTCACATCTGGTGTTGCGGTTTTCATTTTGATTTCTATGGCTTTTAGTTCCTTTCTTTCTTTAGGGATTGTTGATCAGGTGTGAAACACTATACCAATTGCATTGATGTTCTTAGTTCTATAGAAATTGAAATCTTGTGGGGACTTCTTTAGTGAATTGTGTCTGTCTTATATTCCTATTGTTTATGTGTCATATTGATATGTTTTCTTTGTATACATTGTGTTTGCGTGTAATACCTCATTCTCAAGAAATCATAGTTTTCTTCTTGCAACCCAAAATGAATGAGTTGAAAATAGTTTGAGAGCGTCCAATTTTACTATCTTTTTATCAGTGGTTCATTTATAGACCTTGTAATAACTAATAACTCAATTTGATCATCCTTGAAGAAAAAGATAAAGAATTAGTGACTTGTCATGGTGAAATCAAAGCCTTAAGGTCTACTGAAGCTCTGAAGGATAAGACCATAGAAGAGGTACTTCTTTTGAATGCAGTTACAAACTCTCCTTTGTATCCCTTTTATTGGTTGTTTTATCTTTTTGATTGATTTAATGTGTTTCTTTTTAAATTACTTTTAAAAATGGTCACTTAAAACATAATGAAAAGTTTGCCATAATGTGAACTATTCTTATTAATGACGCATGGGGTTGGCTTATAGTATGTTTGGATTATAATTTGCAAATTATGATTTGACTCAAGGGGAAAGCAATATTTTCCAATTTCACTCACGTCATGGTTTAAAGAAGAAGAAAAATGTTCATATTATGGATGGAACATAATATGTGAGCTCTAAATTGGGTTTTGAAGTTTGGTAAAATGTGATCCAAACATGTTATGCTACTACCAAGTAAGGAGGCATACTGCTTGTCTTGAAATTGGCAAGTGATATGTGTGGCACAATTGCTTGGTTTTGAAATATGATAATTATCTTCGTTATGTAAGGGAAAATAGATATGGGAGAAGGAGAAACAGGTCGTTTGCTTGGTTACTTCCAAAGGCATCACTTAGAAAAGCCAACATTATTATTGTTTGAGTGAATTTGGTTTTTTGCTGTTTCATATACTCTGTAGATTAATATTATTTTAATTGAAGAGAGTATATAATGGCAATGGTGCTTTAATTTATTATCATCACACAAAAGCTGAAATAATTGAATGTGATTAATTACTACTACATATAGCAAATAATTGTGGTTGGAAACAAATAAGAAATAGCTACTCCCTGAGTCCTTGTATGATGTAGCTTAGGTTGCATTACTGCATGTGAGTGAGAGTGCGGAAAAAATGGGTGCACATGTTCTTACCATTGGTAGTTGTTTTTGGAACTTCAAGGCCATAATAGTTCAATTTGAGCTACATTAATTATTTTGTAATAAAAAATGTCATTCATGATCAGGTTGAAGTATAATATTTTTAAGGAAAAATATTTTCTATTATTTAATGTTTGCTTTGTGAGATGGTCTGATGGTAGTCTGCAGCTATAAATTGGGAATGGAGTTCTTGACATATTAGTGCTAGATGCACAACATGATCAAGCACATCTTTTCCTTAGACTTGGAAAGGTGAATTTCTTTATTCTCGTAGATTTCTTGATGAGTAATTACTGACATTGATCCTTAGAGGGAAAAAAAGGAAAAATAGAAGGTATATTCAATAATTCAAGTTACATGCTTGATGGAAGCTTGCTTCTGAAGCTTCTATGCAGGCTGGATCTTTGAGCTTTAATGAGGTCCTTCAATGGTGATTTTCCACCATGGAGATGCAACCGAAGATAAAGGAGAATAGGTGAGAGGAGGCGCCATCCAGTAGGGAATAAGCCATGGAAGTAGGAGCTTCACCACCAAGAGAGTGCCTTGGATAAGAAGCTTAGAGAGGAAGCTTCAATGGAGGAAAAGAAAGAGAAAGAGAGAGAGATAGGGGGAGCACGAAATTGAAGGAGGAAAAGAGGGAGAGAAGCTGAACTTTGAAGTGTGTCTCACAAGACTCTCATTCATCAAAGTTACAACAAGTGTTACACATGCTTCTATTTATAGCCTAGGTAGCTTCCTTGAGAAGCATGCTTGACTTGAAAAGCTTCTTTGAAAAGCTTCCTAGAGAAGCTAGATCTTAGCTACACACACCCCTCTAATAACTAAGCTCACCTCCTTGAGATGAGAAGCTAGAGCTTAGTTACACACACCCCTATAATAGTTAAGCTCACCCCATGCCAAAATACATGAAAATACAAAAAAGTCCCTACTACAAAGATTACTCAAAATGCCCTGAAATACAAGGCCCAAAAGAAAGAAAAACATATTCTAATATTTACAAAGAAGAGTGGACCCAACCTTGGCCCATGGGCTCATAAATCTACCATGAGGTTTATGAGAACCCTAGGACCTTCTTTAGCAGCTCTAGCACAATTCTCTTGGAGTCTTCTATCCAATACCCTTGGGGGGTAGGATTGCATCAATGCTTATAGTGTCTCTTGGGTACCATTATTTAATTCCTCTATATTTTTAACAGGTTGAAAGTCAAAATATTCGGGCTAATGTGCTTTTTAATAGTCCAAGAGTTATTTTTGATTAGTTTCAGATTGCTTCTTATCCGCACCTCCTTCCTCTTAAGTGTTAATAAGGTATATTACATGTGATTAGTTCATGCACTTTGGTAGATTTTTTCATCATCCCCATTTATAATGTTTCCATTTTGAGTTTTGGTTTGTACTATAAAGCTATTTTTATTTATGTTCATAGGACCACTATGCATATGTCCTCTTTGTGCTTGTACATCTTGTAGGGGGATGCTCTTATGATGAATGTATCGTTTGTGAGTAATTTAAAGCATATGACCTGCTCTCTTTATCACAATTGTAGATGAAATCCAAATATTTTCAAAGAACCTAGCATGTGTGGAAAATAAGGATGATACCATGATTGATTGTTGTGTTGTGGCTTCAATACAATTTTGATGTTTTCTTATAGGAACCAAAGTAGAAGACCAAGAAGTTTAGAGGTCATGCCAAAAGGAAAGGATTTGAATCTAATGAGGACTCTCCTCCAAGGAAAACACCACTACTGAAACTCTTAATTTAAATTATCACTAAATTTAACTTTTGGTAAGTATTAATCAAACACCATTGATAATTTCCACTACTGAAACTTTTAATTTTCTGCACTGAAATAGAGACTTCTAACTTTTAATTGCTAATGCATGCTAAGAAAAAAAAATATTTTAATGAAATAAATAATTTAATATGATCTATTCCTTTTTGGTGTAGCTTGTATTTAAGAAAACTTTTATATATTTAAAATCTAATATTGTTTATGTCAAGACCATAAGTTATCCTTAATTAATATGTTCCACTATTTTCCTTTTCTTAAAACAACTTTTATTTTAAAAAATTAGTTTATCTTTGTTTCCTTTGTTGTGTTGTGTTGGTGCAGGTGACGTTCAACTTATGTGAGTCTTAACTCTTTGTTTTGTTAGTGAGCATCTTTCGAGGTACACATCTCTCTGTGACACTTATGTGCTTATTACAAAATAATTTTTTTGGTAGTATCTCAATCCTTAACTTAAATGTTTTATAATGTGTTTCTTGATATCTAAGTATTTTTTTATATTAAAGTTTTGTACATTATGACTGAACCTTAGTTTCCTGTTTGAGTTTCAATACAATGATTAATACAAATAGTGTGGATTAGTCATTGTATTGAATCTTGAATTGTCCATTTGGACAGTTTGGGAAAAGTTATTTTTTTATACCTGATTCATACATACAGGTTAAGTCTCTTTTGCTAAATTTCGATTTAGTGAATTTCGTATTGTTCTCCATGTGCATGATTTTGGTGGAATTGATGTCACTGCTTTCATGTCATGTACCTCGAGACCAATGCAAAATATTGCCAAAATTTTGTTAAATTAAAAAAAAGAGACTTAATCTTCACACATGAATCAAGTATAATAAGAACCCTTCCTAAATGAGATAGGACCACACCTTTATGAAAAAAGTGAGATGTTCATGCATAGGATTACTTTGTGAGTATCATAGAAGAGGAAAGATGGATCGAAGTTGGATGAAAACATCACGCATTAGTGATGAGTATGAGAATAGGGTTGACTAGTTTTTGAAATTTGCTCAACAAAATGCACAGGAAATGGGTAGGAAATATTTGTGTCCTTGTGTCAAATGTGGAAATGGGAGACGACATGCAGTGAATGACATAAAGACACATATTATTTGTGATGGGATTATTTTGAGTTATACAATATGGATATGGCATGGCCAATTGCTAGAAACCCCAAGTGTGTCCTAAATTGAGCATGTTGATGTAGACATAGGGGATCGATTAGAGGACATGATTCGCGATGTTGGACAAGATTTTTTTCAGCAAGCACATGTACCTTTGTATGATACATTACAAAGTGATTTGAAGAAGCCTATGTATCCAGGGTGCACAAAGTTTGCACAATTGTCACCGGTGTTAGATTTGGTAAATTTGAAGGCAAAATATGGGTGAAGTGATAAAAGTGTCTTTGAATTGCTTGACGTGCTTCTGAGGATGCTTCCAAACCAAAACACTTTACTGAAAAATCACTATGAGGCGACGAAGATACTATGTCCTCTGGGTATGGAGTACAAAAAATACATACATGTCGTAATGATTGCATATTGTATAGAAATGAATTTGCAGAAATGCATAAGTGCCCCAAGTGTGGGGTATCATGGTAAAAAGTGAAGGATGACGATGGTAGCAATGAGGAAAGCACAAAGAAAGATTCCTTAGATAATGTGTGTTGGTTTCTTCCAATAATTCCAAGGTTTAAGCGATTGTTTGCTAATAGAGATGACACAAAAAACCTTGCATAGCATACAGTGGGAGAAAAAATGATGGATTACTCCGACATCTGGTTGATTCTCCCTAATGGAAGACAATTAATTGTGTGTTTCCCAATTTTGGAAAGTAGGCAAGAAACCTTAGGCTTGGACTTTCTTCCAATGGAATGAATCCTTTAGTAACTTAAGCACTAACTACAATTCATGGCCTATTTTGCTAATGATTTACAACCTGCCACCTTGGTTGTGCATGAAGCGAAAATACATTAAGTTGTCTATGATGATTTTGGGTCCAAAACAACTAGGAAATGATATCGATGTTTATCTAAGTCCTTTGATTGAAGACTTAAGAAAGTTGTGGGAGGACAGGGTTGACGTGTTTGATGGGTACCGTTAACAGACCTTCAAGTTGCATGCAATGGTATTTTGTACCATTAATGACTTTTCAGCATTTGGGAATTTGAGTGGATAAAGTGTTAAAGGGCATTGTGCATGCTCAATTTGTGAAAATCAAACAAGCTTTGTGCAACTTAAGCATGGAAAGAAGATAGTCTACACTAGGCATCAAATATTTCTCAAAGAATATCACCCATATCGATTGTAAAAAGCTTTTAATGGAAGTCCAAAGTCTGGATTTTCCCTGATACCCTTATCGAGAAATGAACTTTATGAGCAGGTGAAGGACATACATACTATCTTTGGAAAGACCCAAAATAAAGATGCAAATAAGAAAAACATATGAAAGAAGATGTCGATATTTTCAATCTTCCATACTAGTCTGTCCTAGATGTTAGACATTGTATTGATGTGATGCATGTGGAGAAAATTTTTTGCGATAGTTTAATCAACACACTTCTTAACATTAAAGGCAAGACAAAGGATAATTTGAATGCTCGTCAAGATTTGGTTGACATGGGTAGTGAGACATTTAAGATACTTATTTGGAGACGACTTTGAAAATCATCCTTGAAAGTCAACATTTAACAATGGTTTTGATTCATCAATAAAAGAAATAGACCTTTAACTATGATTGTTTCATTGATGGTTGAAAACCGTTGTTAAAAGCATTCCAGAACCGTCGTTAAAAGACATTTTTGTAGTAGTGTAATATATGCATTTTTCTTGTAGTAATATTTATTGTAAAAGTCAACAAAGTTGGCATACATGCATGGTGGTTTGTGATTGGATGAAAATATAAAACCATTTTACATTGTTCGTGTGTAGCCTTTTTTCTCTAATAATAAAGTTATTTCAAATAATGTTGTTGAGCTTAATTTGGGAGACCATGAATGAATTGAAGTATGACTCTAACCTTGGAAGTGTTATTTAGCCTGGAATCTTTGTGTAGCTTATGTTGATCTCATGGGTTGGAGTATCTTTATAATATTGGGTAACCCTGACATGTTGTTGATAGGGTCGATCTTGGTTTAGGCCCCCTAAACAAAATCATTTAACATTAGTATTTTCTATAATTTTTGTAAGGTCCATTATTTTGTTATTTGTTTCCACTTAAAAAAATAATTACTATGTAGACCAAAATAAGAAACAATAATTACTCATTAATTTCAATTAATGAAGATATTTCTTAATTGACTATGTCAAAGGCCCACAAAATCCTCACCAAAATCAGTCCAAAAGTCACTTTCTTTATTCTTTTCTCTCTATATTCCTTTATTCTTGAATTACTTATCATTGATCACACATCTCAATAAAATATATAATTAAAATATTTTATTATTTTTTTGTTCAAAAAAGTTATTATTAATGTTGAAAATGCCTTACTTTAAAATTTGCTTTAGGCCCAACAATATGTTGGGTTGGCCCTGGTTGTCGAAAATCTCATCTTGATCAAGAGTGTGGTGTCGAATTACCTATGGTATAGGAATTTATTGAATGCATGTCCTCCCATGCTTCTTTCACAAGTGTTTTGACTAACACTACATGCACACAAAGTCATAAGTAAGGGTGGTATGTGGATCGATCTGGCCCATTTAAGGCCCAACCTGCGAATCTTGCATTTTATAAGAGCTAAACAAGCCTAGTCTACTAGATAAACTGATTTATTCTTTTGGTTTGTATCTAGTCCATAAAGTTGAAAAAAACTTTAAAAAAACTAATAATAAAAAAGAATATACATGTAAGCATTCAATTAAATATTAAAAAATTAACTCTAATTATTGTCAACATCTTTAAATATTGAACTTGTCTTAACATTTGCAATTTGTAACTAAAATATACTAACATATTTAAAAGATCAAGTCTTAACATAAGTAACGAAAACATATAACCATTTGTAACAATATCGAACCTTCTAAATCTTCATCAAAGTCTTAACATATCAATACTTGCACGTTCTAACAAAAGTATCAAAGTCTCAATGTCTTAACAATTTAAAAGTCTCATTCTCGTATATATTGTATAAACTCTTATATTATTTCCAAAAAATAGAGAGTAAAAGTAAATAAAAAAGAGAGAAATAAAAGAGTAAAGAAAAGCATAAACTTAGAAGTTTTTGAACTAGCCCATGAGGCCGCAGATTAAGCAAGTTTCACAGGTTGGGTCCAAAAATTTGCTATAACTATGCAGATAAAAAAAAGAGGTATGTTATCTCTAGGGTCTAGATCCATGGGCTAATTCTAGGACCTTGGTTTGTATACTCACCCCAAGTCATGAGTTAGTTAAACATCATAATGCATGTGTGTCTATGTCAATAGAAGTAATTAATCTTATAATTATGCCATGAATGAATGCTTTACCTGGGAATCCATGTCCCCAACTATTCTTCATTTTCTTATATATATATTGTGTACATGAGTGAGATGTATTTGACCCCCTTTCTTGATTGTGTTTTTTGTGTTTGGACTAATTGTTACTTGCAAGTTAGGTTTAATTGGATGTGTTGGTGATGTAGGAGGAGAGGCTTAAGCCTCATTTATAGTTGTTTTGTTTATGTTTCATTATGGAATAATGCTTTGTATGAATGTGACATCGAGGTTAGACATTATAGTACATTGTTCTCTTAGGATTTATATTTTAAAACTTGTAATTAATAGTTTAGTTATGATTTGTTTGATTGATTGTCACTTGCAAGGGAGGTTTAATTAGATGTTATTGGTGATGCAGGAGGAGAGGCTTAGGCCCCATTTATAGTTGTTTTGTTTATGTTTTATTATGGAATGTAATGCTTTGATTGACCATGACATTGGGACTAGACAATATAATTATTCTTTTAGATTTATATTTTAAAACTTATAATAGTTTAGTTACCAATTTTTATGGCCTTTGGATGCGAAGATGTTTTATTTTGCTTCTATTTGTTTATGCTATATTTAGGAAGCAAGACTATGTGATGTCTTTGTCTTACGAGTAAGTTATGTTAAGAAAGTTTTTGAAAATTCCGCTTTAGATATATTCTACTATGCGTTTTAAGGATACTCTTATGTGAGGTAAAGAGTGTCACAAGTGATAGAATGTATAGAAAGGGATAGTGCATTTTCAAATTTATTTATTTTTGTTTCCAAAAGTGGGATAAAATGGTTTTGAAATTTATTTAAAAACCATTGCAATTTATTTTTATCTAAATAGGTTTTGTTTTCAAATTTAAGTTTAAAAACAAAAAAAAAACTGAAAACTGCATGCATCCACCCTAAATGAAGCCAAATAAATTTGTGCATTTTTTTTACAAGAAATATGTTACTAAATTAATTAATTCTTATATATATTTTTTATCATAAATTATTTTTTCCATTGAATGTTATTTCTAATTTTTTATATACTACTAACAATAATTTGGTTAGACATTTTGTGGCTATCAAAACATTTAATTTAATTGTCTGCGATCCCCAATGAAGAGAAGCAATATTAATGCGTATTCAGAAAGAAATATCAGGGCATCAAGCGAGTGAAGAGTAACTTGATAAATTAAAAATATTTTAATATATTTAAATTAAAAATATATTTTAAAATATTTAAAAAAGACTCTTTGACGATATTAATTAAGCTAAATTAAAATGTATACTTCAACATATAAGAAAAGATACTCGTATGAAAGAATATTATAATTTACTCTAACAACGTTAAGTTAAATAATTGAATTCTGTATTTTAATATTTTAATAGGAGAGAAAATACACACACACACACAAAAAAAACCTACTACAATACAAAAAAAAAAATACTACTATTAAATTGAAAAATTCACCCTTAAATCATCCAAGCGTAGCATTAAAAACATTCAATTAGAACATAAATTCATTCAAACATAAGTCATAAAGCAATGTTACAAATATAATTATCCGACAAATCAATATTAAGTGTCATGTTTTAATCATTTAACATAATCATTAAAAATCTCGGTATTGTGTGATGGTATTCTTTATGACCTACAAAAAGAAAATAAAATGAAATTAATTAACTTATAATTATATATTCTACATGTGATGATACTCTATATGAACAATTTTGTAGTTAGTTAAAACAAAGTATATTAGAATGAGAAACTTGTTTAATGAGATTTGGATGTTTGCGGTAAAAAAATTATATATTTGGATCCATTTATACTTAACTAGTCTACAACCCGTGCACGTGCACGGTTGTTTTGTTAGCATTTTCTATATGTTCATGAACACCAAAATGATAAAGCTGATTAACAGGGAAATTGAAATTAACAGCAAAACATTAACATTGTTTGTCGGAACAGCAAAACATTAACAACAAAATGATAAAGACAGCCTAGTTGTTGTCACTATCCTTCCAATCCTCCTGCCTCCTAATTATGATATCCCAAATTTTTTCATAATACCTATAGTAAATAGAAATTTCATCTCCATCATCAAAATCCATTTCTTCAAGAAAATCATACCATGGTTGGACAACACATTTTCCACCAATAGCAAGATTCAGGGTTTCAACTTTCCATTGCAGTGGGGGGCCATGTCGCCTTAAGATTGTCATGTGGTTACCGCAAGCTTTAAGAGGAACTTCTGTACAATGGGGGAGTTTCTGTAATTTGGAAAAGGTAGAATTGTTAAAATGGTAAAAATGTGTTTAAATAGATTAAGATATGAAAGTCAGGTTACCAGGGGTTCAGGATCATCCAGCATTTCCTGAGTAAGTTGAAGAGTCCAGATGTGCTTTCTGGATGAATGCCTCTGCCTGCCACAAGTTTGCCGCTCCAGTGGTGGTATGAAATGTATGTCAAAAATAGAGTGATGGTCACATGCAAAAAAATTGATGTTGGTTGACTCGTAGATTTTCAAATCTTTCCGGAAGTTTTGGAGTCCATCTGCTAAATACACTTTATCTTTGTGTTGTTTGACTCGTATTTCATAAATGGCTCCATTGTATCTGAGATGAACAAACTCATGATAGTTTGGTGCCCATTGTGTATGATAGAACGCAGGAAGTTGTATGGTATTCTGAAAAAAAAGTGACAAATATAAATGCATGTATATGTAACAATAATAGTAATGAAAGAATTGGGAAAAAAGATGACCTTGTCATTGTTGAAGGCAGCGATAAATTGGATGATCAATGGTAGTCAGATGATGCAATTTTTCATCTGCAATGACAGGGATATAAAAGCAAATGGCAAAAGAAACTTGTCAACCAAAGAAAAATTGTAAAATCACAGGGACGAACAATATAAAGGTTTGTAAACAAAACACCAAAAAAGAAAAACAGCGGAAAGGACTAATGCACATACAAACCAAAACCAAATCGAAGGCAAAGACATTAAACAAAAAAAACAGAACAATGGCAACAACAGAGCAAAACGAAAGAGGAAAACAAAAACGAAAATGATAGCCATGCACATAAAAGTTAGAAAGGAAACGACCAAGGAGGGCCTGACACCTTCAAATCCAGTTTTGTTTTCAAACTTGAAAAAGAAAGAAAGGAAAATGACACAACAAAAACCAACGGCATTGCACAAAACCCCCAAACCACGTGCATCAGACACATAGCAGAAAAACCACAAACCAAAAACCCATGAAAATGACAATAAAGCCAACAAAGAGGTAGGTGCCGTGAAGAGAAGAGTATAAATGACTTACCTCAGTTGATGCGGTTGAAGATGTGGTGCTCATTCTGTGCATGTCGTGAAAGTAGAGTTTGGACAGAGAAATGGAAAAGGATTTGCAGAAGAAAGTAGATGATATGCCTTTCTACAGTGTGGTATTTAATATTTGCTTCTTTCCAATGCCACACGGTTGTGAATAGATGTGATGTCAATAATTGTGAATTGAAAAGGTGCGAAGTAGATGTAGAGTTTTTGTTCGAAATAGAAGCTAAAGACCGTTGGTATTGTAGGGCAGTAACTGTGTAAATTTATCTTGGGCTTGGATATGAGCATTGGGCCAACTTCTAGAATTGCTTGTTAGGATTTCATTTTTAATGTATTGCAGAGGGGGTATGATATGGTATTTTTTAATGATATCATGTCTGAAGGATATATATGGGAATTATTTAAAACTGATTATGTCATGTTGGATAATTGGATTTTTTTAATGTAGTTTTTTTTCTATAAAATAAGAATGATGTTGATTTGAACGAATGGAGTATATGCAGCATGATGTGCTACATTTGGACGATTGACATGAACGATTTTTTAAAAATATTGTTTAAGGCATAATTATCATATAAGCAGTAGCATATGAACGCTAGATATTTCATCATTGAACTTCAGCAATTTAAATTTCTATATTTCGTAGAGAAATAAAGAAAATTTGTACATGTAAATGTCAAAGCAAATGTTAAGCTGTGATAAACTGCTAAATAATATAACGTTAAGTAAATGAAATTATAAATGGATGATATTAATGTGGTGATTAAGATTACATACCTGACAATGTAAAATTTAACATTGTAATATATGATATCATCTTTGGCTGTATGTTAGAATGTATAAGAGTAAGATAACAGTTAGGAATTGTTGTCAATAGATAGTACAATTTGTTGTTTGAAAATTTAGAGTTACCTTGTAAGATTTTTGAAAACCTCTTTGAAGACTACATTAGTAGTAGAAGTCATATTTTTTTGCTCTTTATCATGAATAAGAACTTTTAATCCTTGCCTTGAATTGACCCTTGATAATGCAACGTATAATTGTCCATGGCTAAAAACTGGTTTTGGCCATTAAAGTTCAACTATAGAAAGTGATTGGCCCTGAGACTTGTTAATCGTCATTGCATAGGATAGCATGATTGGAAATTGTCTTCTTAAAAGCTTGAAAGGCCATGGTGATTGTGAAGGTGACATTGACATTCTTGGGATGTAAACATTATCGCCAAGATTTTTGCCAGAAATGATTTCAGTTGCAATGACATGTTTGACTAGTCTAGTAATTACTAATCTAGTACCATTACAGAGTCCTTGCATTTGGTCTAAGTTTCTTAGCAACATTATAGGACTACCGATTTTTAGCTTGATACGATGATTTGGCAGACCAGATGTGTTTAGTGAATTGAGAAATTCAGTTGTGATTGATTGGAAATGCCAACTGTCAATGTTTTCTGACTTCTCTATATAATCAGAGCTTAAGTATTCCATTTGTTCACCTATTATATTTATTTGAGGTAGCATGCAAAGTTAAATAGAGAATAAATACTGAGTAGACCTTAGTTTTTGTAAATTTCATATGTGCATAAATACCTTGAATCAAGGAAAGTATATAATCATTGACCTCTTCAACTGTTTCATTGGTGGAAGCTAATATTGCTCTAGAGATTTGAAGAATTCAGGATTAGTGTGATGTTGATATAAATTTGGAAATGTTGATTTGACTATAGCATCAATGGGGTCATTATATTTAGTAATCAATAGGTACTCAAGAATTTCAATGGTAACATATCCATCATTGTGACTCCCAATAACTTCATCTCCAATATCTAGAATCCACTTTGCAAATTTAGTAGTTTCTTGATCATCAATTGATTGGGCATTGCTTTGTAAACGCATGTTTTTGGTGAGTATTAAGACTTCACAGGAAGGCCACAGATATGATGAATTGATTGTTGCATTTATAATGTCTGAACGACTTCCTCTTGGAATGACTGACATAATTTGTCGGAAATCTCCACCAAATACAATAACTTTGCCTCCAAAAATTTTATTGGGATTTTTTTTTCTTTAATAATGTCTCTTAAAGTTTGATCAAGTGCTTCAAAGCAAAATTTGTGTGCCATGGGTGCTTCATCCCAAATTATCAGATTTGTCTGATTTAACAATTCTGCTACCTGACTTCCTTGAAGTATATTGCATGTTGAGTCTTTGAAAATTGGCACAGGTATCTTAAATTTGGAATGAGCAATCCTGCCTCTTGGCAATAACAAAGAAGCTATGCCGCTAGAAGCAACCATAATCACAATTTGATTTTTTGCCCTTAGTGAACTTGCTAATGTTCTCCATATGTATGTTTTTCCTGTACCTCCATATCCATATAGAAAAAACATGCCACCTTCATCGTTGTTGACAACTTCCATAATTTTGTGATAAATTTGTTTTTGTTCGTCTAGAATAAAAAATAAGTTGTGATTTGATAGAAATGAAGAATTAGCCGATGGAAAATTAGAAAATACAGATGGAATTTAACTTTGTTTAATGCAATTTATAATACATGAATTGGTAGATTACCTGTCATGGATAGAAAATGATTTTCGAATTCTGATCTAGCCTCATCATTGTTGTAATTAAGTTCAGACAATATCAAGCTATTCTCTAGACACGATGCAGGATTTGCACTCTCAGGATATGGCATTGTAGGATAGCCTCTGAGTGATTTTTGGTTTGCATGCAGAAGTTTTTCAATTTCCAGTAATGTTAAATTTTTAAGTTGCTCATCATCAATGTGTAATTCTAACAAATGATAAAGGAGATAGTTAAACAATGCATATATGTGATGTTATTCAATATAGAAAGTTACAAACTGATTAAAACTAACCTGTGTTCAGAGTTGTTTTTTTATAATGATATGCAATGTCTTCAGCTAACCAATTCCATGTCTGACTCCAAAGTTCTTCAGGTTTAGTAATGACACCTGATAATAGTATTAACACAAATAATTTCCTCAAATAATTAGTTGTACCCCAGTCCTTAGCTTCTTTGATTGCTTCCACAAATTCTCTGTCATCTTGCAAAAAACCAATTGTGAAGCATGCTTCTCTATATGTAGGGTATAGAACATTTTCAACTGTTCTAATATCCTCAAATGAAGTAGCTCCTTTGCATGCAGTAAGCATCATTATTAGATAAAACAATTCACCAGTGGTTGGTGGAACCCATATTAGCCTGCCAATTGTATTGCCTTTCTTTTTAAGGTTCCATGATCTAGTCTTTTGGTTGTAGACAAATTTGGAAACAAATTGTGAATAATTCAGATTTCTACCCTCTGAAAAACATTTGTTGCTATTCATCCAAGCTAAGAATTTTGAATCTGAAATACTTGGCTTTGACAGGATATCATCTTGTCATACCCTAATTTCGTCCGGGGACCTTTGCTTGATGACATGCGACTTTTCTTTGGTCCATGTGAGGTGCTTGGCACCCATCATTAGGCAATTTGTGAAATTCCGGGACATGCCGAAAAAGAAAAGAAAATATTGATGCACAATCCGTAAGGTTCCGTGACACACCGGAAATCAAATGGAAGCATCGTTGCGTAGTTAGTGAGGTTCCGTAACATTCCGTAAGTCAAAAAGGGGATGATTATGTAATCCGCAAGGTTCCGTAACATTACGGAAAGAAAACAAGTATCTTTACGAAATTTGTAAGTTTCCGTAACTTTACGAAAAAAGAATCACCAAAAAAAAGCCAAAGGGGGTGTATTTAGTAAAATGGGGGGTGCAAACAGTAATTTTCGAATCTGGGCCCTTCTAGAGGTTTCTGGGCAATTTCTTGCTTAAGGTTGAAGTAACCTAGCTCGCCTGGGCGAGCTGAGCTCGCCTGGGCGAGCTAGATGGCCACCACACCCCCCGTTTTGTTGAAAAATGGGATTCCGGGGCTTCCGGGACACCCGTAATGCTTCCGTAAAATTCCCATAACTCTAAATAAGCATAATTAACTTAATACGGGTGAGACGGAAGAGAAAAAAAGAAGAAAATCAAGTCCTATATGCTTCCGTAAGGCTTCCATAACTTTTCCGTAAATTATGAAAGAAGGGGGGTGAACTTATCAAAATTGGGGGGTGCAAATAGCAATTTCGAAATTTTGAATTGGGCCTTCCGGAACGTTTTTTGAAGCTGGGTTGCTTCTGGAGGAAGCAACCCAGCTCGCCTGGGCGAGCTAACATCGCCTGGGCGAGCTGGGCGGCAACCTCCTCCCCCTTTTTTCCTATAAAAAGGCTGAAGGGGGCTGTTCTAAGGATCCCTCAGCCCCCTGGCTATGTATTTCAGCTGTTTTGGGTGAAAAAAAATTGTTTCCGTGAAGAAAATCCAAGCCGAGGTGCTTCCGTAACGCTTCCGAGATGTTTCCGTAAGCAAATCCGTGAAGGTTTTCGTCCGTTCTTCATCGTTCTTCATCCGTTCTTCATTCTTCAACGGGTAAGTTTTCGAATCCGAGACTTTCAATTCATTTCTTGTTTTTTTAAGCTTTCATCTTTATTTTCGATTTCTTTTCTTCCGTCTTTAACGCGCTTTTACCATATATTTAAGCCGTTTTCTCATCTAATAAATGATAAAATGAATTTCAACCGATCATTTGTGTTGTAATCTCATTTAATCACTTTTAAAATGAAATCTAACCGATCGTTCACGCTATAACCTCGGTTAAACCAAAAAAAGTAAAATAATAATAAAATAATCAAAATATCTTGAAAAATAATAATAAAATAATCAAAATATCTTTGAATAAAATAAATTAAAAAAATCAATCGGACGTTTTTCTTTGGAAGTTTCCTTGAATGAATTGATTAATAACCAAAGTGAAACTAAGACTAAAATAGACTCACAAATCAAGTTTTGTCCGAAAATCACTAAAAACCGTTTTAAGGTCCAACGCCTTAAACGGTCCTCTTTGCTTTTATCGGTTAACATGGACCGTTCAAAAGCATAAAATCAACATGTAACTTTACCGCTTTTGCAAGAACTACGTAGATCTGATTTCCTCATCGCAATTGAGGATACGTAGGAGCAAAAGCCCCACTTTTGTCGACCACCCCAAGAGATCGTTAATGGTCCAATGCCTTAACGTTTCTCTCCTTTCAAAAACAAGAGATCGTTAATGGTCCAACGCCTTAACGTTTCTCTCCTTTCAAAATCAAAAGACCGTTTAATGGTCCAACACCTCAAATGACCTTTTGTTCAATAACAACATATTTTGCAAAAAAAGACAAAAACAACTTAACCAAACACTTTGTTCCGAAAGAACTACGTAGGTCTGATTTTCTCATCCCAAAATTGAGGAATACGTAGGAGCAAAGGGAAACACCCTTGTCGACCACAAAAAAAGGAAAAAATATAAAGGGTATAAAGGATATAAGGACATAAAAGGGAACGTAAAAATCAAAGTCATGTTTGCACATTCGATTAAAGGCTGCCGTCCCTTGGGACGGACGTGTGGGGTGCTAATACCTTCCCCGTGCGTAAATACAACTCCCGAACCTTTCAGTTAAAAGTTCGTAGATCGCGTCTTTTTCCGGTTTTTCCGACGTTTTCCTCAAATAAACGTTGGTGGCGACTCCGCGCGTATTCCTTTCATGGAACACGCATCCCGCGAGTCTCGCGTCGCCCTCCCGCCGAAGGGTAGGTTGCGACAGTTGGCGACTCCACTGGGGACTGTTTTTTAGAGAGTTAGGCCATTTAATCTTGTGCAATGTTTTATCATGACTTTCTCCTTTGTTGGTTTCCCTTTATTTGTCTTATGTTCTTGTGTATATAAACTATTTGTTGCTTTTAGTGTGTTTTAGAATGTATGCATGAGGTAAATATTTATTCATTTGATGCACACAAACACTAACACTATTTGCACACACTGTGAGTGAAAAAGGGCCCTATACCCGGGTTCATGGGAACATAAGGAGTGGAGGTGAATCTGTGATCATGCTAGGTCTCCGACTTGCTTGATTACAGTGAACCCTCATCTAGAGCTTTTCTCTTTGAAAACTTATTGTTGCTAGTAGTCCCTACTGCTGCAATATGTTCTTCGAAGGGGATGATACCTCTAGAAACCATCAAGAGAGATATGACTACCTTGGGTATTATTGCTAAAAGCCTAGTTAGTTCTCTCCCTTATAGGTCCCTTAAATAGGGGCACGGAGCAAACACGCTGCGTGCCATTTTTCACACTGCCATGCATAAGTATCATATACCCGTTTGCTTATGTTCAGTGAATATTATCATACTATGTACATCCCCGTATTGTACCTTTCGCATGTGCATCATGTGCGGGTTCCGTCTTAATCCCCTCTCTTGGGCAAACCAACGGAGGGTCCGTGTCACCTTCTTAAATACATACGTTGGGCACTTTGCTACCCCAAGACGTTGTATCTAAGAAGGAGACAATTTCCCGAGCTCCCGTATTCATAAATTGCATCCGTGTCATATGCATTCCTTCATGCATTCATCCATTCCACCCATGATAGATGTCGGAGTTTTGATTCGCACTAGATTTTATTTCACTTTAGTAAAACATGGGATCAAGTCAAAAGCCTTCGCTTAAAAAGAGGTTTTATCAAGTCAAAATCAAGAGCTTAGAGGTCACCAGTTTACGAAAGTTGGGGCAATTAATGGGTCAACTTCAACGGCAAGCCTTCCGCAAAGCCTATGGTAAGCATTTGGGACCTAGCTAGGGTAGAAGTCTCCATGGAACCAATTGCCTCCCTCGCCTAGTATTATGATCAGCCGTTGAGGTGCTTCATCTTTGGGGACTTCCAGCTATCACCAATGGTGGAAGAATTTGAAGAGATCCTAGGATGTCCTCTAGGGGGAAGGAAACCATACCTCTTCTCAGGGTTCTACCCCTCATTGGCCAGAATTTCTAAAAAAGTCCAAATCTCGGCACAGGAATTAGACCGCCAAAGGCAAGTCGAAAATGGGGTGGTCGGAATACCGAGAAAATATTTGGAGGTAAAAGCAAGAATCTTGGCAGATAAAGGCGAGTGGACCCCATTCATAGATATTCTCACACTGTTGATTTTCGAGGGAGTCCTCTTTCCAAATGTGGATGGGTTGGTGGACCTGGCAGCGATCGACGTTTTTCTCGCCTATCATAACCACAAGGAAAGTCCGGTTGTCGCTATGCTAGCCGACCTATATGACACCTTCGACCGAAGATGTGAAGAAAGCAATGCAAGGATTGTTTGCTGTACTCCAGCTCTCTATGTGGGGCTGGTTTCACACCTTTTTCTCCAAGAAGGTAGGCCCGTCTATCCGCTACAAGGTTACCGCTCGTGCGTCGAAAAAGGAAAGGCGAATTGGGACCAACTCTTGGCTAGCATGGGGGGGCGTCTGTTAATTGGTTCCCTCGCTAGAAGGAAGGAAGAATCAAGATTCTATCTTCATGCGAAGGATGTCCAAATGTTCCCTTGATGGGAATAAGGGGTTGTATTAATTATAATCTCGTTCTCGCCATAAGACAGCTTGGCTACCCCATGAGAGGAGCGCCATTAGACGAAAGCATCACGCCTTTCATCGCACGGGGTTTTAGTGACCACAACGCGAGGGTACTCCAAGGAGTTCGCAAGGCATGGGATGCGGCGTGAAGAAAGGACAGAGAGCTTAGGGGAAGCAGTAATGGGATCATCGGCGGCTATCATAAGTGGCTGAGAGTCCGAACACAAGGATTGGATTGGCTCCCAAATCTAAAGACTGTGAGGGACGATGAGGTTAAAGCTTCGGAAGAAAGTGATGAGGTACAAGCCCTAAAGGCAGAGCTTGAAAGAGCCCGAGTAGTCGAAGAGAAGTTCAAGTCCATAGTCTGAAAAGAGTATGATGAACTAAGGGACGTCAATATGGCCACCGCTGAAGCCTTGGAACGAGAAACCAAGAAGGCCCGAAAGGAAGAACATGTGCCAGCAAAGTTTTGAGGGGCTTTATAGGGCAGCAATAGTAAGCTCAAGCTCCGAAGAGGTGAAAGGAATCATCACGGGTCAAAGGCATGATCTTGAAGGACGAGCTAAAGGCTTACCTTAGGTCGAAAAGAAATTTGTCCCAATAGTTAAGCGAGACTGAAGGGAATATGTGGGCCATCATCGATGAGTGCAAAGAGAAGCTAAATCTAGCGGCGACTCACGAGCAAAGGCTAGAGGATGAGTACGCCAAGATATCAGCAGAAAGCGAAGCAAGGGAGAGGGTAATTGATTCATGGCACCAAGAGGCAACAATGTGGACGGACCGATTTGCTCTTACTTTGAATAGGAGTCAAGAACTTCCCCGATTGCTAGCCAAGGCCAAAGCAATGGCGGACACCTACTCCGCCCCCAAGAAGATCCACGGACTTCTCAGCTATTGTCAACATATGATAGACTTAATGGACCATATGATTAGAAACCGCTAGGAAGTTTGTATTGTCGCTCAGATCTTGACTAGTTATAACTTTTTGAATAAAATGAGTTTATCCCACGTTTTTACTCCAAAAATCAGTGCGAATCAAGTCACTCCCGCATTTTATCTCTAGCATGCATTGTATGTTGGTCTCGTCCTTTGTCACGGGAAGCCGGAAGGTCCATATCACCTTCTTAATTGTACACATGGGGCACTGCGCCCCCAAATGCGCAAGTAAGAAGAGATAATTTTCCGGGCTCTCGTGTCCGTAAAATGCATTCATATCATGCATCGCATAAGCATCTCTTCATAACATCATAATGGACATATCCTGCATTTGTCCGTTATCATATTCCAGCCTCACATTTTGCATGAGTCATGGCATCATCATGCATATGCGTTCAACAAACTTTTTGATCTGCAAAATTGGATACCATTTGTTTTCATGTTTGCTCATCCTTGCGTTTTCCTCTACAAAACAAAACAAAAAAGGGGAAGCGTGAAACTTCACACTACATTCTTAGTTTCATGTGTTAGGCACCACGAGCCAACCATGTTGGGATCATAAACCCGTTTCACTTAAAAACAAAATAATTGAACATGGTACCTAATGCATGGTTAACTAGGAAATGGTGTTTCTTCGGGCATCTCAATTTCATAATTACATTTTCCGTGCATAAGCTTAAAGTATGCCCAAGTCATTCATCCCTATGAGATGTTGTTGAAGTATTGGCGATCAGAATTGCCATTCCTTGGATTATAGGGTTGAACCAAGCTCATGCTTTTACAAAAAGGTTCATCAAGTCAAGTTGAAATATGGAAGTAACCGTCTTGCAAAATTGGGGCAAAAGATGAATCGAGTCACATCACTGCTTCGTCTACTGCCAAACATATTTAGGATTATTGATGTCCTTGTTACTTCCAGTTTCACCTTGACAAAGATGTCATGGACCATGTTGAAAATCTAAATTGATTCAACCCCATATCTTGCGTAAAAATTCGCAATACTTCAACTGTACATCATTCGCATGCATCCATGCTTTTCATTGGTTGCATTGCTCGTTGCATTCTTTCCTTGAAAAATAAAATAAAATGAACTTAATCATTGTTATAAAAAAGAAAGGGACACGCTTTACGATGCCCTTACCGAACTCGTGCTAGAGCTAGAGTAATGGGTGAAGTAGAGGAGGTACAAGAGAAGATGAAGGCCGACATGGAGGCCATTAAAGAGAAAATGGCCACAATGATGGAGGCCATGATGAGCGTGAAGAAGATAATGGAAGCCAATGCGGTTGCAATTGCCGCTACCAGCGTTGTTGCTAAGGTGAACCCGACGTCCCCATCCGGCCTCAAGCAAATGAATCATCCAACCTCAAATATGGTAGGCAAAGATTTAGGAAGTACGGGCGGCCCCCATGATGTGCAAATTCAAAACGAGCACGCCTTCCCGTCATATGGCTTGCCTCTCAACTATACGCCACCCAATGTAGCGTACACTCCCAATAAGAATGTCAATAACTCCACTCCTATACCCATTGAAAGCCAGCAACCCCAAACTGATCATGCACATGTCTCTTAAACCGTGGAAGAGACCCATGAAATTCCCTATCACAATCTAGCCGACTTCGAGCCTTGGCTCGGATATACCACTGAAGGGCAAGCAGTTGGTGGTATACCCCTACAAAACCCTTTGGAGGGCCCTCAGTATCACCCACAACTGCACCTCTTGCATTCCACAGTGGTTAAAAACCCTCATGACTATGGCAGGAATGGGAAAGTTGGATCATTTAGAGGAAAGGCTCAGGGCCATTGAAGGAGGTGAAGATTATGCCTTTGCTAACCTAGAAGAGTTGTTCCTAATACCCAAACATGGTCATTCCCAAGTTCAAGGTGCCGGACTTTGGCAAGTACAAGGGGACTACTTGCTCCAAGAACCATCTAAAGATGTACTGTCGGAAGATGGGGGCATACGCAAAAGATGAGAAACTGCTGATACATTTTTCCTGAGAAAGTCTTACTAGGACAATTGTCGCCTGGTATACTAACTTAGGAACCTTCTTGAGTCCATTCTTGGAAGGATCTAATGGTTGCCTTCATTAGGCAGTGTCAGTACAATTCTGATATGGCTCCGGATAGGATGCAACTACAAAAAGTGTGCAAAAAGGGGGCACGAATCTTTCAAAGAATACGCCCAAAGATGGAGAGACTTGGCAACTCAAGTAGCACCCCCAAAAACAGAGAAAGAGATTATCACAATGATAGTAGACACGTGACCGGTGTTCTACTATGAAAAAAATGGTGGGTTACACACCTTCAAGTTTTACAGATTTGGTCTTCGCCAGCAAAAAGATCGAAGTGGATCCGAAAAGAGGAAAATTTGATCATCCTACTAGGACGACTGAGAAAACTGGGGCAAATGAAGAGGGTGAGAAAGAGGGAGAAACCCATGCTGTGACTGCCATTCCTATACGGCCAAGTTTCCCACCAACCCAACAATGTCATTACTCAGCCAATAACAAACCTCCTCCTTACCCACCACCCAGTTATCCACAAAGGCCATCCCTAAATCAACCACAAAGTCTGTCTACCGCACTTCCAATGACGAAGACCACCTTTAGCACAAACCAAAAAAAAAAACACCAACAAAAAGGAATTTTGCAGCAAAAAGCCTGTAGGGTTCACCCCAAATTCCGTTGTCATATGCTAAACTTGATCCCATATCTACTTGATAATTCAATGGTAGCCATAACCCAAGCCAAGGTTCATCAACCTCCATTTCTCTGAGAATACGACTCGAATGCAACGTGTGCTTGTCACGGAGAAGCCCCAGGGCTTTCCATTGAGCATTGTAGGGCTCTGAAGCGTAAGGTGCAAGGTCTAATTGATACGGGCTGGCTGAAATTTGAGGAGAATCGCTTGTTGAATCCTAACATTAACAAGCAACACCATACATGGGGCAATTCTGGAAGCTGTTGTTATGACTCATCAGGATTTTCAAGTTTATGCCATAAACCACAGTTACAATGTTAAATGATATA
This sequence comes from Glycine max, assembly GCF_000004515.6. Taxonomy (NCBI): domain Eukaryota; kingdom Viridiplantae; phylum Streptophyta; class Magnoliopsida; order Fabales; family Fabaceae; genus Glycine; species Glycine max. The sequence continues at coordinate 30,887,494 of NC_038256.2, read as the reverse complement.
GATAAAATGGACATCCTCTCACGAACACATCTTTGCTTATTCAACTTCCACCGGAATGTGAGTGTAAGCCATTGGTCTGTTTGCTCAAGCAACATGCGCTCCTAAGTGTTGACTTCCAAGACCGTTCAATCAGAGATTACTCATCTTGCACGTTGGTGGGGGTGCTGTAAAACAACGAGCAAAGTTCAAAACAAATAAGTTTCAAAATAAAAAATAAGTTTCAAAATAAAAAATAAAAAGGCATTTGATTGACTGTGTTTTCAAGTAAAAATATAGACGTTCATGTGACCTCATTTTGTCTTTTTAGAGAGAAGTGAGTTATCAAGAATAGGATGTTGGACAAATGGCCTCAGTTACCTTGAGAAGAAGAGGGGATTGAATTAAGATACGAATATTATTCCCCAATTAAACTTTCACTCTCTCTTTTCGGATTAACAATGCACATAGGGACAACCCTTCCCTTGTGTTCAAGAATCCTCTACTACAAGAGACCCACGGTCTCTTAATCCCTTTTCAGAAATAAGAAGAAGAAATCTCTCTTAAAAGGGATAGATTGTACAATGAAGACCAATCAAAATTCATTATTGAATATGCAAGTGGTTGACCAAGGAATCTTTTTGAGAGGATAAGACATTTCAGTTCAGAAAAACTCTTGATCTTTCGAGAGGATAAAACTGTTTGGGCAATGAAAACTCTCTTTAAAACATTTGAATGGCCGTTCATAAAACATTTGAATAGATATGTCTCTTGGAAATTATTTTCTGAAAATCCCCTCTGGTAATCAATTACAAGACTTACGTAATCGATTACAGGTTTTAAAAATTTGAATAAAAACATTTTTAACTACTGGTAATCGATTACCAGAGAGCAAATCTCAAATTGAAATGATAGAATTCTTTGGTCAAACCTTTGTTTGTTTCAATTTGGAAACTTCTTCCTAAAGATTCTAAAGAGATCAAACTTGATCATATATCTTGATTTTCTTGGATAAAACTTAGAAGCACTTGATCCTTTAGCATCATCAAGACATCAAAACATCTTGCTTCTACATAGGAGTCATTTGACTTAATCCATCAACTGAAAGATCCTTCAATTATTTCTCGTCCTTGGAAAATTCTTTTTTGCAAGAATCAACTGCTTCTTTCATTCTTCCTCACTACGAGGTCGTGAAAACAAGACAACAATTGGTACCTCTAAGCCCTACACTGGGGCAACGAAAGGCACCATGCAAAAACTTCAAGCGAACCTAGGGGCAGATTAGAAGTTCTCACCCAATAGGTTCCCTCCTACAAGGTCATGACGAAAGGCAACGATTGATACCTCAAAGCCTTACACTGGGGCAATGAGGGGCACCGTGCATGAGCCTCAAGTGAACATAGGGGCCGATCAAAAGTTCTCACCCATCGATGTTTTTAACAAAAAAAAAAGGGGGACAAACCCTAGGATTTCAATGGATTGATCAAACATCAAACGACTCCATTGTCGTCACTCCAAAATGGTCAAGTGACTAAATCAAACAGAACACACACTCTGAGGGAGTTCCCGGAGAGATTTGCAAAAAAGATAGGATGAGGTTGCATGAATTATCACCTCTTTCAAAAGGACAGTCAATCTGTGTTTTCCAAAAAAAATTAAATCAAAATCAAAATCACAAAATAGGGAAAGAATGTCATGAACATTGTACAACTTTCCATTACATTGCATTGTTTCAAATGAAGTCCGCATTTACCAAATTTCACGACAAAGGTTGCATGCATCTGCATCCCTAAAAATCATGTTAACTGCATAGATTTCCTGCATCTAATGTCCAAATCTTGTGGATTTGGGATGACCGGCCCTCTCGATGAGTCGATCTCTTGCTTTCTCATAAGGGTGGACCTTGGGTACTAGTTACCCTCACCATTGAGAGGACTACACGTCCTCGCCTTGAGAGGACTACGCGTCCTCACCATCAGAGGGCTGCACGCCCTCACCATCAGAGGACTACACGTCCTCGCCTTGAGACACGCCCTCATCTTGGGTACTAGTTACCCTCACCGTTGAGAGGACTACACGTCCTCGCCTTGAGAGGACTACACGTCCTCACCATCAGAGGGCTGCACGCCCTCACCTCTAGAGGACTACATGTCCTCGCCTTGAGAGGGCTACACGCCCTCACCTTGGGTACTAGTTACCCTCACCGTTGAGAGGACTACACGTCCTCGCCTTGAGAGGACTACACGTCCTCACCATCAGAGGGCTGCACGCCCTCACCTCTAGAGGACTACATGTCCTCGCCTTGAGAGGGCTACACGCCCTCACCTTGGGTACTAGTTACCCTAACCGTTGAGAGAACTACACGTCCTCGCCTTGAGAGGACTACATGTCCTCACCATCAGAGGGTTGCACGCCCTCACCTCCAGAGGACTACATGTCCTCGCCTTGAGAGGGCTACACCTCCTCACCTTGGGTACTAGTTACCCTCACCGTCAGAGGGCTACACGCCCTCACCTTGAAAGGACTACACGTCCTCGCCAGCAGAGGGCTGCACGCCCTCACCTCCAGAGGACTACACCTCCTCGCCTTGAGAGGGCTGCACGCCCTCACCTTTAGAGGGCTACGTGTCCTCATTTTCAGTGTGCTCGACATCCACACCTTAAAAGAATTTAAGGTCCTCTGCCCTTAAATGCTTAACCGAGACTTGCACTTCCGGTTAAGGGGCCAGTAGTTTCCTTTTAACGGTTCCTGGGCCACCCCCTGATATTGGAGGAGGGCCAACTGTGCGAGCACAACCAGAGAGGGAGGCTATCACACAGCTACTATGCATACCGGGGCAAGATTTCACCCGTGCCGCTGCAAAGAGACGAGTGTGGATCATGCGCACCAACATGACCACTCTTACACAGATATAGATGACATTGCTACTTAGCAACATTCTGCCCAGCGACCGCAATGCCAATCTCCCCCTGCAAAAGTATCAGTTGGTTTGTGTCGTCCTGACATGGGTAAGTATGCATATAGTTCAACTGATTTCTGATACCATCTATTGTTTGCAGGGATCGCACCCAAGAGACACCCAGTGGACCCGGAAAAGTCCAACAGGGCCCTGGGGTTTCCAGCTCTGGTTACGGGCCTCTATCAGTCCTACAGGGTGCTCGTACCCTCCCGACAAGGTCACATCATCATAGGTAAGTATGCACATCGCTCAACTGATTTCTGATTTCATCTATTGTTTGCAGGGATCGCGCCTGCAAGACACCCAGTGGACCCGAAGAAGTCCAACAGGGTCTTGGAGTTGTCAAGCTCTAATTACGGGTCTCTGTCAGTTCTACGGAGTACCTGTCACCTCCGGCAAGGGCATCAGGCACCCTACTAATCGAGCTTTCATCAAGAAGTACTGCGTCTCCAGGCAGGCGCAGGGCGAAACACCACAGCAGCCTGGGGATGGTCGGTAGCGGGCAATAGACGCACCGCCACCACCTTTAGAGTTCACCTCTGCTCATCCACAAAAAGGTTTGAGTATTGCCTACGACACATGGCCGACCAATAGGCAACCAAGTCCAAAGCCAAAGGTAAGCAAAGTACTAGGTCAGTGACCGACAAGTCATAAGGCGTCCAGCTAAAGACGTTAAAGAAGCGCTACTAGGAGGCAACCTAGTACCTTTTGAATCTATGCTTGTTATTTGATCACTTTTTATAGTAGGACGCACCTAGTTACTCATGATCCTGGGGATTTAAATAAAACAAGCGCAAGCTCGGAAGGTAGTCATACCTCACAAAATATATATATGTATGTTTAGGTAGTGAAAATACCTTAGATATGCATGTATGTAAACAAAAAAATACTTCACAAAATATATATATGTATGTTTAGGTAGAGAGATACCTTAGATGTGCGTGTATGTAAACAAAAAAATACTTCACAAAATATATATTTGTATGTTTAGGTAGAGAGATACCTTAGATGTGCGTGTATGTAGCAAAAAAATACCTCACAAAACATATATATGTATGTTTAGGTGGCAAGATACCTTGGATATGCATGTATATAGCAAAAATACCTCACAAAAATATGCACATGTTTAGGTAGCAAAATACCTCATGAAAAAAAAGAAGAAAAAAAAACAAGAAAAAGAAATAAACAAATGATAATGATAAAAAAAAGAAGGAGAAAAAAGAAAAAATAAGTTGTCAAGCTGAAAAACCAACATGCTTTTGAAAAGAGATGACTTCCAACTTTTCTTTGGAAAAATTCACTGATCATAACTAGTTTTTGAAAAAAGGTGTATACACCTGAAGGGTGAATGCTGTGAAGATTTTCCCAGACGCCCAAAATGGACTCGGATGAATGCACAAATTGATAAAAGAACATATTTTGGAAACGTTGGGTTGACTAAAATAGAGGAAATGAATCCTGAGCCCTAGCATCACATGACCATAAAAATTTGACACTTGAGTGTCCGCATAGGTGCATGCATAACCAGTTTTACATAAAATTTCCAAATTATCATTTTTGCATTTGTGTCATGGAAATAATGTGGGGCATCCCTTTTTATCCTTGAACCAAACCAAACCCTGACATGTATCATGTCTAGCCATTCTACAAGCCTTGAGCCAAAATCCTGACTCACCATAAACCTTACCCTCGGAAGCAAAAAAAAAAAGAAGGAAAGGAAATTTCCAATCAAAGAGAAAGCAAAAAAGGAAGGAAAGGAAATTCCCAATCAAAGAGAAAGCAAAAGAGGAAGGAAAGGAAATTCCCAATCAAAGAGTGGGAGAAAGAGAAAAAAGAAAAGAAAGAAAATTCCCAATCAAAGAGTGGGAGAAAGAAAAAAGAAAAGAAAGAAAATTCCCAACCAAAGAATGGGAGAAAGTAAAAAAGAAGGAAGCTCCTGGTCAAAGAAACCAGAAGAAATGTGCAGAGAGGTCTTTGGACCAGACAATATCTTGAACAGTACAGAATTGTCATCAAATGAACAAAGAAAGAAAAGGAAACCATGACCTAAAGTGGTCTTCTCCCTTTGATTACCAACCAAAATCCTGTGCGTCGGTGACTTGTTCGCCTCGTGCAAACCAAAACAAAAAAGGAAAAGGCAAAAAATAATCAAAGCCGAAAACTCCCTAAAAGAACCCATTCCCAAGGAAGTCCTATTTGATCCATGATCACGCATGTAATTTTGATTTGATAGGAAATAATTTGCAAAGTCAAGTCATGACATATCTATGGTTCAGAATTAGGATCAAACACTTACCTGTGCAAGATTGATACACTTGAGTGGATTTCTTCTATTTTTGTCGAACCCAGTGTTTCCTCTAAATGGTCATTTAGAAACGAAATGCTAACATCCAAAATCTCATTTATGGTTATGGGAGATTTCATCAGCAGACTCTCCTTCCCCGGTAGACGCATTGTTTTCACTCAAAAAAGCATATGCTGCTCTAAATCAGTTGGAATATTTGTCTCTTTGCTAAAGCATGTTTGCATTTTAGTGGAGAAAACACTGAGACTTTTCAAGTCTCACAAGTTATCCAGAACTACGTAGGTCTAAGTTCCTCATTGGAGGATACGTAGGAGCAAAAGCCTCGCTTTTATCGACCGCACCGCTTTTTGTTACCATGATCCAAGAGCTGGTAGCCTGCGGAGATACCTTACGGTTATCCGCACCTCGTTATTCAGTGACCCCAAGTGTGATTGATGAGCAGAGGCCAATGTGGTCATCTGCGCCTTTTCCGGAGATGTCAGCATCTTCCAGTGGAGACTTTCTCAAGTCTCACAAGTTATCTAGAACTACGTAGGTCTGAGTTCCTCATTGGAGGATACGTAGGAGCAAGAGCCTTGCTTTTGTCGGCCGCCCCATAATCTTTGTCATACTGACCCTGAGGTCATGTGACATGCACCCTTGTGTCATCCAGAGGCGACGGGCCCGATGACACGCGGAGATACCTTGCGGTTATCCGCACCCTTGTGTCATCCAGAGGCGGCGGCCCGATGACACGCGGAGATACCTTGCGGTTATCCGCACCCTTGTGTCATCCAGAGGCGGCGGGCCCGATGACAAGCAGATACCTTATGGTTATTCTGCACCCTTGTGTCATCCAGAGGCGGCGGGCCCGATGACACGCAGAGATACCTTACGGTTATCCACACCCTTTTGTCATCCAGAGGCGGCGGGCCGATGACACGCGGAGATACCTTACGGTTATTTGCACCCTTGTGTCATCCAGAGGCGGCGGACCCGATGATACGCGGAGATACCTTACGGTTATCCGCACCCTTTTGTCATCCAGAGGCGACGGGCCCGATGACAAGCAGAGACAAAATTTGGTCATTCTGCACCCTTGTGTCATCCAGAGGCGGCGGGCCCGATGACACGCGGAGATACCTTACGGTTATCTGCACCCTTGTGTCATCCAGAGGCGGCGGGCCGATGATACGCGGAGATACCTTACGGTTATCCACACCCTTTTGTCATCCAGAGGCGGCGGGCCGATGACAAGCAGAGACAAAATTTGGTCATTCTGCACCCTTGTGTCATCCAGAGGCGGCGGGCCCGATGACACGCGGAGATACCTTACGGTTATCTGCACCCTTGTGTCATCCAGAGGCGGCGGGCCCGATGATACGCGGAAATACCCGAGTGGTAATCCGTATAAACTTTCTTTTGCTATCTGTAAGACAGAACGCTTGATAGCATGCAGAGACTGACATAGTCTTCTGCACCTTTTGTTCCTCCGGGAGCAACAAGTCATTTACATGCGGAAATTTTATGGTCACCCGCGACTCTCGTCAACCGAGAGGAGCGAAATTAGTGTCATACCCTAATTTTCGTCTGGGACCTTTGCTTGATGACATGCGACCTTTCTTTGGTCCTTGTGAGGTGCTTGGCACCCATCATTAGGCGATTTGTGAAATTCCGGGAACGACAAGTCATGGTCACCCGCGACTCTCGTCAACCGAGAGGAGCGAAATTAGTGTCATACCCTAATTTTCGTCCGGGGACCTTTGCTTGATGACATGCGACCTTTCTTTGATCCTTGTGAGGTGCTTGGCACCCATCATTAGGCGATTTGTGAAATTCGGGAACGACAAGTTATGGTCACCCGCGACTCTCGTCAACCGAGAGGAGCGAAATTAGTGTCATACCCTAATTTTCGTCCGGGGACCTTTGCTTGATGACATGCGACCTTTCTTTGATCCTTGTGAGGTGCTTGGCACCCATCATTAGGCGATTTGTGAAATTCCGGGAACGACAAGTCATGGTCACTCGCGACTCTCGTCAACCGAGAGGAGCGAAATTAGTGTCATACCCTAATTTTCGTCCGGGGACCTTTGCTTGATGACATGCGACCTTTCTTTGGTCCTTGTGAGGTGCTTGGCACCCATCATTAGGCGATTTGTGAAATTCCGGGAACGACAAGTCATGGTCACCCGCGACTCTCGTCAACCGAGAGGAGCGAAATTAGTGTCATACCCTAATTTTCGTCCGGGGACCTTTGCTTGATGACATGCGACCTTTCTTTGGTCCTTGTGAGGTGCTTGGCACCCATCATTAGGCAATTTGTGAAATTCCGGGAACGAAAAGTCATGGTCACTCGTGACTCTCGTCAACCGAGAGGAGCGAAATTAGTGTCATACCCTAATTTCGTCCGGGGACCTTTGCTTGATGACATGCGACCTTTCTTTGGTCCTTGTGAGGTGCTTGGCACCCATCATTAGGCAATTTGTGAAATTCCGGGAACAACAAGTCATTGCATGCGGAAATTTTATGGTTACCCGCGACTCTCGTCAATCGAGAGGAACGAAATTAGTGTCTTATCTTTACTTTCCGTAACATTCCGTAAGTCAAAAAGGGGATGATTATGTAATCCGCAAGGTTCCGTAACATTACGGAAAGAAAACAAGTATCTTACGAAATTCGTAAGTTTCCGTAACTTTACGAAAAAAGAATCACCAAAAAAAGCCAAAGGGGGTGTATTTAGTAAAATGGGGGGTGCAAACAGTAATTTTCGAATCTGGGCCCTTCTAGAGGTTTCTGGGCAATTTCTTGCTTAAGGTTGAAGTAACCTAGCTCGCCTGGGTGAGCTAGATGGCCACCATACCCCCCGTTTTATTGAAAAATGGGATTCCAGGGCTTCCGGGACACCCGTAATGCTTCCGTAAAATTCTCATAACTCTAAATAAGCATAATTAACTTAATACGGGTGAGACGGAAGAGAAAAAAAGAAGAAAATCAAGTCCTATATGCTTCCGTAAGGCTTCATAACTTTTCCGTAAATTATGAAAGAAGGGGGGTGAACTTATCAAAATTGGGGGGTGCAAATAGCAATTTCGAAATTTTGAATTAGGCCTTCCGAACGTTTTTTGAAGCTGGGTTGCTTCTGGAGGAAGCAACCCAACTCGCCTGGGCGAGCTAACGTCGCCTGGGCGAGCTGGGCGGCAACCTCCTCCCCCTTTTTCCTATAAAAAGGCTAAAGGGGGCTGTTCTAAGGATCCCTCAGCCCCCTGGCTATGTATTTCAGCTGTTTTGGGTGAAAAAAATTGTTTCCGTGAAGAAAATCCAAGCCGAGGTGCTTCCGTAACGCTTCCGAGATGTTTCCGTAAGCAAATCGTGAAGGTTTTCGTCCGTTCTTCATCGTTCTTCATCCGTTCTTCATTCTTCAACGGGTAAGTTTTCGAATCCGACACTTTCAATTCATTTCTTGTTTTTTTAAGCTTTCATCTTTATTTTCGATTTCTTTTCTTCCGTCTTTAACGCGCTTTTACCGTTTATTTAAGCCGTTTTCTCATCTAATAAATGATAAAATGAATTTCAACCGATCATTTGTGTTGTAATCTCATTTAATCACTTTTAAAATGAAATCTAACCGATCGTTCACGCTATAACCTCGGTTAAACCAAAAAAAGTAAAATAATAATAAAATAATCAAAATATCTTGAAAAATAATAATAAAATAATCAAAATATCTTTGAATAAAATAAATAAAAAAATCAATCGGACGTTTTTCTTTGGAAGTTTCCTTGAATGAATTGATTAATAACCAAAGTGAAACTAAGACTAAAATAGACTCACAAATCAAGTTTTGTCCGAAAATCACTAAAAACCGTTTTAAGGTCCAACGCCTTAAACGGTCCTCTTTGCTTTTATCGGTTAACATGGACCGTTCAAAAGCATAAAATCAACATGTAACTTTACCGCTTTTGCAAGAACTACGTAGATCTGATTTCCTCATCGCAATTGAGGATACGTAGGAGCAAAAGCCTCACTTTTGTCGACCACCCCAAGAGATCGTTAATGGTCCAATGCCTTAACGTTTCTCTCCTTTCAAAAACAAGAGATCGTTAATGGTCCAACGCCTTAACGTTTCTCTCCTTTCAAAATCAAAAGACGTTTAATGGTCCAACACCTCAAATGACTTTTGTTCAATAACAACATATTTGCAAAAAAGACAAAAACAACTTAACCAAACACTTTGTTCCGAAAGAACTACGTAGGTCTGATTTCTCATCCAAAATTGAGGAATACGTAGGAGCAAAGGGAAACACCCTTGTCGACCACAAAAAAAGGAAAAAATATAAAGGTATAAAGATATAAGACATAAAAGGGAACGTAAAAATCAAAGTCATGTTTGCACATTCGATTAAAGGCTGCCGTCCCTTGGACGGACGTGTGGGGTGCTAATACCTTCCCCGTGCGTAAATACAACTCCCGAACCTTTCACTTAAAAGTTCGTAGATCGCGTCTTTTCCGATTTTTCCGACGTTTTCCTCAAATAAACGTTGGTGGCGACTCCGCGCGTATTCCTTTCATGGAAACGCATCCCGCGAGTCTCGCGTCGCCCTCCCGCCGAAGGGTAGGTTGCGACACATCTATATCATCATCATCTTCATAAAGAACATTGTGCTGTCCTGGCAGATGAAAATGTAATCTCTCCACAGAAGGCTTTTTAGCATGTATTGGAAAATCAAAAATTCTCCAAGTAGCTTCACATGGAGAAATATATCTGACATAAAAAATTCATAATTAAAGAATTAATTAAAGAAACAATGAGTAGCTTAAGTATACATGTTGAATTAATATTACCTGCAATCCACATATTCTTTAATCTCATCATTTTGACTGATAGCATTCTCAAGTGTACCATTAGCATCATGAATAACAACAGCAGTGACTCTGTCATAACCTTTGTTTATATATTTAAATAGATATTGAATGGAAGTATTTTGATTACACCATTCAATATTTATATGTGCTTGGTATTTCCTCAGCAATTTTGCATTGTAAGGTACTATATATCTATTATCAATAATAACTCCATTCTTTGAAATGGTACGGCCATCATTTCTTCTACGATAGATTGGATAGCCATTTGAATCTAAAATAGTTTGAGGGTGAAACATTTTAGGGTAAAAACGGCTACACTTGCCTTCTTTCATACATGGAGACTTAGATTGGAGAATTCCACATGGCCATGTACCATATGATTTTGGACTAATGTATAGAGTTCAGGGTCATTTTCATGCAAAGGAATTTCTGCTGATATTATGTGGTCAATGTCATCTGAAGATGGATATTTATTATCTGGGTGTAAGAATAGCAATAAATGCACATGAGGAAGTCCTCTTTTTTGAAATTCAATTGTATGCATATCTGCAATTGTTAGCTGATTGTATTAATAGTGGAACAGTAATATAGAAATTCTGTATAGTTATATTATATCAAGGAAACATGAAAAGCAATAAACAAATGTGTAACTTTAAGAAGCATATTAATGGCATACTCACATGCGACTACTTTTCCAAGCAGGTGTTTTTTTGTTAAGTCAAAAAGCATCTGCTCATACTTCAATCTAAAAACACGTGAGATAAGATCCGGTCTATCTGTTGCTCTTAGATTCAAAGGTGCAAGTACTCTATGGATTTCAGGCCAATTTGGATTACAAGGTAAAGTAATAAAAAGATTTGGGAAACTCACATGGCTTCATATTGTCATACCATCAAAGTAAAGTTGGTCCATATAACGTGGACTACCAACAAAGGTTGACGGCAAAATCACTCTTTTTCCTTTAGAAGAGCCTTTACTGCTTCCAGCATTCAATGATGTTTGTAAACTACAATACTTGTCAACTCTAAGTTTTTTTTATTGTTCCTAATGTAGCTAAGTCTTTCAGACTCAACCATCATGTATGCTTCAACAATGAATTGTTGGAATAGTTTTCTAGAATGCAACAAAGTTTGTGTTTCATTTGATCTGGACTGTAGTCTATAAGCAAACCACTCTTTCATCGTTAGATGATTTCTCTTCCTTTTTGTGCTGCTAGGTGTACAACGGTGAAGTATATCAGGTCTATATCCATCTTCACCATAAGGGAAGAGTAAAGGGTATTGGAGTCCTAGATAGCTAGAGTGTAATTCATGGATTCTTTGTAATTCTCCATTTTGAGTTTCAACAATAATATCCCTTCTTGAGTCTGGATCAAAATCACCAACAATCAGAGCAGCAACTTCAGAAACATTTGGGAGATTGTATGTACGACCATCTTTCTCACGTGCAGCTATCAATCTCAATTTTACATTATCGACTTGACTATCTGTCAATCTGTCCCTGGCCATTCTAAAACTTTTTGCATGGACATTGTACTCATCCAAATTTGACTTAAAGTTGAAACAATCTCTGGTTGAATTTCAACATGTTGACTGCAAAAAACAATATAAAAATAATCCATTGGTGTCACAAAACATGCTTTCCGAATTAGAATTCTTCATATTTGATAATAAAAGAAACAAAAGAAGTACTACCTCATTGTATTAATTCTATTTTCAACTTCATTCTGCGTATCAAAGATATACAATTGTGAAAATTTTGGTTGCTTTCCAAGCATTGGTAATAAGCTGCCTATTCGATGCATGGTTGACCCTGAATTCTAATTGTAGGAGGTCCTCTACTTTCATTAATTGATTTGTCTAGCTTAATACCAGCAGACGTAAAGGCAAACATCATGTTGTATGTCCGTATGTTACATTGATAATTTTTACTATCTCTTGCTTTACCATCAAACAGAAGTCGTTCCAGATATTTCAGTGGATTTTGTAATAACGGAAGCTCAACTTTTCCATCTCCACAACATAAGGTGAATTTTGGACTTGTTGTATTTCTATCTTTTGAAATTCTTTCATCATACCACATTTTTGCATTGCAATGTCTACATTCCATGGCCTGATCACCTAAGTCAGAATAGCCTGAAATTGTATAATGAGATAGTGGAATTTAATTTAAAGGATATAAGTTGATATCGTTAACGTTATATCAGAGCTATAATTATTACCTTCAGTATCGATTGCAGGTTCATTACTATTGGATTCGCAATTTTCATCGTCAGACAAAGAATTAGAATCAGATGTTGTAACAATTTACGTTAGATATAATTGATAATATTAGAATTTGGGCAAAAAAGTGAGTAAGGATTTTCTATCATCATACCTTGTGGAGATTTAGAATTTATATCTTCTAATGAATTAGCTGTCATGAGTTAAGAATAGAGACAAATTAAGTCAAGTTGAACAAATTAATGTTTTTATAAAAGAAAACATCTTATTTATAATTTCTCACCATGACATTGTATATCTTTCAGAGTGGAATCTATATTTGCCTCATGTGATCTGTCAGGCTGAGCCTTTTTTTTTTTAAGGATACCTTTTCTATACATTCTGGCTTTACCAGAGGTATATGCATTTGCATGTACATTTTTTTGCATGTTTGCAGTTGATATCAATGAAGCTGTTTGGTATATCAATTCACCACAATAAAGATTTGAAATACACAGAGACGAAATTATACATCAAAGTAATTCCAAATGTTCAATTGTGTAATAAAAACAAAATTAAACATGCAATTTGAATTAAAGTAGTTTCGAAAATCAGTCATGTAGGAATGATCAGACTCAGCTATAAAGATATTGTATATAGAGGAGTAAGTTCTGGATATAGAATCGACTATGCAACAGATCTGCACTTTCAGAGGTCAAGAATTCAGAACGCAATTTACAACAAAGGATGGAATATTTTGTAAATTAATAAACAAATGTTAATTGACATCAAGCAAGAGATGCCAAATATGAAATGCCGATTTGGGGGATTAAATGTGATTTGACGTTTTTATATAATGGATTTCATAATTAATGAACAGATTTATTTTGGCATCCAAAATTACAGCTAAAGATTCATGCCTAAATTTTAATAAACAAATCTTAATTGACATAAGGCAAGAGATGGCAAATATCAAATCTGTGTTTGCTAGATTAAATGTGATTAGACATTTTGACAATTATCATTGTAATAAAAAAAATTTAGCATCAACTTGAAATTACAACACAAAACTACAACTAAAGATGCAGGGTAGAGAAAACTTTGATATGGAACGCTGTCGAATCTCTCTTTGATTAATCAATGTGTCATATTTGCAATTATCATCTCTAATAGAATCGAAATAATCCTTGCCTTGAATTTGTCCTCACTTAGTACTGATTATACTAAATTTCCAAATTAGTTGTGCAATAGCAATTTCCTATTTTATTGATTCTAATGACTTACCATTAATATTTGAGTAGTCAAAAAACTGAGTTTTTAATTAGTAAATGTCAGCTTATATTTTAGTTCATGCGTAATTCCCTCAAAAAAAACCTTAATTCATGAGTTATCTGGACTTGTTAACATATATCAACATTCTTGTAATAAATCGAAATAATCCTTGTATTCAATTTGTCTTTATCAGTTATCTTGACTCGTTAACATTCATCAACATCCTTGTATTGAATCGAAACAATGCTTGTATTCAATGTCTCTTTGATTAGCACTGAGCAGAGGACACAAAATTAATTCATCAGCTAACTTGAATTGATTACATCCATTAAGATTTTGACAACAACAATCCACATATTGGAATTTCATCACAGGGTTAACAAATAGAGTAATGCAAAGTCCCAAAAAACTACTGTTTCATTTAATCAAAGAGGGAAAAACCAATTTTGTTTGCAACTACAAAATCTATTTAACGAAAATTAATGGTCCAACAACGTCCTCCATGCAAAGAGTTTAAAAACCACAAAAACTGCGACGTGGTGTTGGATCGAGTGGCCTCAGAATAATTAAGAAGGTGGGGTTGAATTAATTATTCCTAAACCTTTACTAATTAAAAAATTACTCTTTTAAGGCTTTTACTAAATTGTTAAGAGAATGAGGAGTAGAAGAGAATCTTAACAGAAAGTAAAAGTGGAAATTAAATGCACAGCGGAAAGTAAAAGAGTAGGGAAGAAGGAAACAAACACACAAGAGTTTTTATACTAGTTCGGCAACAACCCGTGCCTACATCCAGTCCCCAAGCGACCTGTGGTCCTTGAGATTTTTTTCAACCTTGTAAAAATCCATTTACAAGCAAAGATCCACAAGGGATGTACCCTCCCTTGTTCTCTTTGAATCTAGTGGATGTACCCTCCACTAGAACTGATCCACAAGAGATGTACCCTCTCTTGTTCTCAGTCAAACCCAAGTAGATGTACCCTCTACTTGTACCACAAAGGATGTACCCTCCAATGTGTTAAGACAAAGATCTCAGGCTGTTAAACCTTTGATACTTTGTGAATGGGGATACAAAAGAATTCTCAGGCGGTTAGACCTTTGAACACTTTTGTATTAGGGAAAGGGAAGAATCAAAAGAATTCTCAGACTGTGTCATTTTGAATTCTTTGACAAGGGAGAAGGGAGACACAAAAGAATTCAGGTGGTTGGTCCTTTGTTCTTTTGGAAAAGGGAGAAGAGAGACACAAAAAGAATTCAGGCGGTTAGTCCTTGGCGAATTCTTTTTGGCAAAGGGAGAAGAGAATGAAAAGGATGAATAGCACAAGTTTTCAAGGTTTGGAAAACCAGAAAACTTCAAAAAGCTTTTGGTACAAAGAAGAAGAAGAAGTTCAAAGAGATTCAAGGCTTGTAAAGGATTGTATGAAATAAGTGTTCAAGATTGTTGAAATGTAAAACAAAGCCTTGCTTTTATAGACTCTCCACGTCTGGTCAAGAAGACCATTCAGAAGAGTTATAACTTTTAGAAAAACTTAAAACCCATTTGAAAAAGTCAAAACCTTTTTGAAGAGTTACATCTTTTGATTTTTCAGAAACAGTCACTGGTAATCGATTACCAAATAAGTGTAATCGATTACACAAAGCTTTTGAGTGAAAGGATGTGACTCTTCACATTTAAATTTGAATTTCAACGTTCAAGGGCACTGGTAATCGATTACCAAAACATTGTAATCAATTACAGCCTTTTGAAATCAATTGGAACGTTGTAAATTCATTTGAAAACTTTTTCAAACTCATTTTGCTACTGGTAATCGATTACAACAATATGATAATCGATTACCAGAGAGTAAAAACTCTTTGGTAAAGGTTTTGTCAAAAAACCATGTGCTATTCAAAGTTTTGAAAGAAACTTTTTAATACTTATCTTGATTGAGTCTTTTCTTCATTCTTGAATCTTGAGTCTTGAATCTTGATCTTGATTCTTGAGATCTTGAATCTTGAATCTTGATTCTTGATTCTAGGCTTTCTTCTTGAGTCTTTAATTCTTCTTGATTCTTGAACTCTTGACTTGTTCTTGATTCTCTTGAGATGTTCTTTGATCCTTGAGCTTTTTGTTCATCACCTTTGTCATCATCTTTTGTTGTCATCATTGTTATCATCAAAACACTTTTGAATCACATTCACCATGAAGCCTTGCTTCTACAATCTCCCCCTTTTTGATGATGACAACTTCTGAAATCAAGAAACACACACACTTTTTCCTAGTTGATCACTCTCATAAATTCTCCCCCTTTATTTTTGAATTTATGCTTATCTTAAAAATAAGTTGATTACTCATGTGAATTCTTGATTTAATCCTTATTTCTCTCCCCCTTTGGCATCAACAAAAAGCCAAAGTGCGTAACAAGTATGAAACATACATATACTACTAATCATTCACAAGACAATCATGGAAGAATATAAACCAATCATGAAGCAAGAAACATGAATAGATCAAATATATATATAAAAACAACATAAGTGACATACACAAGAATAGAAAAACAATCAAACAAGATATCTTAACCATTCATCAATTTTAGAAAGATAATACTGCATAGAATGTCATATAATCCAGAAAGTCATCCATAATAACCAAATAAAAGTGCATACCTCTAGTCATATATCATTAGAGTAATTAAGTTTAAAAACACACAATCATAAACAACCAAGAGCAAGTCAATATAATCATAATGTTCAGTCATACTAAACAAGTATTAAAAAAAATACAAAAGTGTTCAAATGTCATAAAAACATAGCCAAATACAAGGTTTTAAAAAACAAAATATAATTATAATCTAAATCTATTATCAGAGAATCAAAACTTAATTCTAAGTAACAAAAATTAGTTATGAACACATACATGGTAACTCATTACTTATCTCAATTATTTTAGCATATTAATATAATTTTGACAAAAATCTAATCATGTCAAATTATATAAAAATGGATAACCATACAATGAATGTATTCATACAAGAGAGAAAAACTTATAAAAATCAAACAAGATAATAAATCATCCTCACATTATATTATAAGCATATGTGCATAATTAACAAATAAGTCATAAGTCATCAAAACATAAATCATTTGTCTAAGTCATTTGCATCTAGAAGTCCTAATTCTCTTCTAATGGTGTAGAAAGAGTCTTTGGTTGGTTTTGTAAAGATGTTTGCAAGTTGGTTTTTAGTGTCTATAAAATTTTTTTTAAAACACAATCACCTTTTTCCTAAGACTAAGTGCTAATTGACTATCAACGCTTACCAAGATGAGTTTTTATCATCATAGAAGGTTTTATCATATCAAAATAATTTTGTTTTGAAATACAATATAATAATTTTGAAAAGCATAAAAAATATTTTGAACAAACAATGGCTTCATGGTGAATATGATTCAAAGGTGTTTTGATGATAACAATGATGACAACAAACGATGATGACAAAGGAGATGAACAAAAAGCTCAAAGATCAAAGAACATCTCAAGTGAATCAAGAACAAGTCAAGAGTTCAAGAATCAAGGAGAATTCAAGACTCAAGAAGAAAGCCTAGAATCAAGAATCAAGATTCAAGATCTCAAGAATCAAGATCAAGATTCAAGACTCAAGATTCAAGAATGAAGAAAAGACTCAATCAAGATAAGTATTAAAAAGTTTTTTCAAAACTTTGAATAGCGCTTGAGTTTTTGACAAAACCTTTACCAAAGAGTTTTTACTCTGTGGTAATCGATTACCATATTGTTGTAATCGATTACCAGTAGAAAATGAGTTTGAAAAAGTTTTCAAACTGAATTTACAATGTTCCAATTATTTTCAAAAGGCAGTAATCGATTACAATGTTTTGGTAATCGATTACCAGTGCCCTTGAACGTTGAAACTCAAATTTAAATGTGAAGAGTCACATCCTTTCACTCAAAAGCTTTGTGTAATCGATTACACTTATTTGGTCATCGATTACCAGTGACTGTTTCTGAAAAATCAAAAGATGTAACTCTTCAAAAAGATTTTGACTTTTTCAAATGGGTTTTAAGTTTTTCTAAAAGTTATAACTCTTCTGAACGGTCTTCTTGACCAGACATGGAGAGTCTATAAAAGCAAGGCTTTGTTTTGCATTTCATATCTTGAATACTTTTGCTTTTCCAATCAATCCTTTACAAGCCTTGAAATCTCTTTGAACTTCTTCTTCTTCTTTGTACCAAAAGCTTTTTGAAGTTTTCTGGTTTTCCAAACCTTGAAAACTTGTGCTATTCATCTTTTCATTCTCTTCTCCCTTTGCCAAAAAGAATTCGCCAAGGACTAACCGCCTGAATTCTTTTTGTGTCTCTCTTCTCCTTTTCCAAAAGAACAAAGGACTAACCGCCTGAATTCTTTTGTGTCTCCCTTCTCCCTTGTCAAAGAATTCAAAACGACATAGTTTGAGAATTCTTCTGATTCTTCCCTTTCCCTAATACAAAAGTGTTCAAAGGAATAACCGCCTGAGAATTCTTTTGTATCCCCATTCACAAAGTATCAAAGGTTTAACAGCCTGAGATCTTTGTCTCAACACATTGGAGGGTACATCCTTTGTGGTACAAGTAGAGGGTACATCTACTTGGGTTTGACTGAGAACAAGAGAGGGTACATCTCTTGTGGATCAGTTCTAGTGGAGGGTACATCCACTAGGTTCAAAGAGAACAAGGGAGGGTACATCCCTTGTGGATCTTTGCTTGTAAAAGGATTTTTACAAGGTTGAAAGAAATCTCAAGGACCGCAGGTCGCTTGGGGACTGGATGTAGGCACGGGTTGTTGCCGAACCAGTATAAAAACTCTTGTGTGTTTGTTTCCTTCTTCCCTACTCTTTTACTTTCCGCTGTACATTTAATTTCCGCTTTTACTTTCTGTTAAGTTTTCTCTTCTACTCCTCATTCTCTTAACAATTTAGTAAAAGCCTTAAAAGAGTAATTTTTAATTAGTAAGGGTTTAGGAATAATTAATTCAACCCCCCCCCCCCCCTTCTTAATTATTCTGAGGCCACTCGATCCAACAAGTGGTATCAGAGCAGGTTTCTTGTAGAAAGTTTGACAACTTCAAGATTAATGGCCTCTTTAGATTCTTTGTTTTTCAAACGTATTTTCAGGAACAGGTTATTCCAAGATCATGATGAAGACCAAGTCAACTTTTGTCTCATGACAAAATCTCATGAAAACAACAAAGAAGATTCTGTAAGGAAGAAGTGGTACATCGACAGTGGATGTTCCAAGCATATGATGGGAGATATATCCAAGTTTACAACCATTTCCCCCAAAAGTGGACATGTTACATACGACGACAACAATATCAATAAAATCTCAAAAGAGGTAACATCTAAGCCATCTCTATGAATTAAGGTATGAGTAGTATTTTCAGTTAATTTATTTGTTTGTGGCTAATAGAAAATAATTGTTGAAATTGTTTGATTGTGTTTACAATTATTAATTAACGATATTTAGTTTTAATTTTGAATATATATGATAAATTTAATTTTGTTTAAATTGATTAATGTTTGAATTGCTTATGTTTTGTTTGTTTTGACATGATATATTAATTGAATTAAGTAAATAATTACCATGATATGTGTTGATGATTGTTATTTGATACTTATGTTAAAATTTATCATGATTAATTAACTATATTTAGTTTAAAAGAATTTCAATATACATGATTGATTTTTTTTTCTTTGGAAATTGTGTCCAACTTTTTAGAAGTTTGAAAATTAAAATTTGGAAGTTATTGGAAGTTTGAAAATTAAAATTTGGAAGTTATTGGAAGTTGAAAGTTGAAAATAGAAGTTGGAAGTTGAAAATGGAAGTTACTAGAAGTTGAAAGTTGAAAATGGAAGTTGAAAAATTAGAAGTGGAAGTTATTAAACGTTGGAAGTTAAAATTTAAAATTTAAAATTTAAAATTTGAAATTTGAAATTTGAAATTTGAAATTTGAAATTTAAAATTGAAATTTAAAATTTTGAAATTTGAATTTTTGAAAGAATTGTGCATAGTTAGTTGATTGTTAATTAAATTTAATTAATTTGAAATGTTTGATGATTGATTGTGTTTGAGAGTTATTATGATTTTTTTAAAAAAAGTTATGTTGATTATTTTGATAATATAATTTTAAAATGATTATGCATGATTTTTGATGTGATATGTGATTAGTCATTTATGAATGGTTATGTATGGTTTTATATCTCTTGTATGATTCTTGTATAATTTTTAAATACGACATGTGAATTACTTGCTTAAGGTTCATTCATAAAGTTTTTTTTTTAAATCCATTATGTTATATTTATTTATTTTTATATATAAGAATTTTCATATATAAAGTATCTTTTTGATTATGAAAAATGTATTATCAAGCATGAGCATGATAAAGATATTGAGCATGTAGGTTTTAGAGAAAATAATGATTACATGATTGATTGAGTTCTTTGAACTTTCTAAGTTTTTAAATTATCTTTAACAAATCTGAATGTTTGATAATGCCTGTTATATCCTTCAATCCTTGTATGATTCTTGTTTGATATGTTTGAATTACTTGATTGATTGTTCAAAATATTTTTTATGCTTTTCAAAATTATTATATTGTATTTCAAACAAAATTATTTTGATATGATAGAACCTTCTATATTAACAAAAACTCATCTTGGTAAGTGTTGGTAGTCAATTAGCACTTAGTCTTAAAAAAAAAGTAACTGTATTTAAAAAAAATTGTAGATACTAAAAATCAACTTACAGACATCTTCACAAAACCACTAACCAAATACTCTTTCTAACTTAGACAAATGATTTGTGTTTTGATGACTTATGACTTATTTGTTATTTATGCACATGCTTCTATTATAATATGAGGATAATTTATTATCGTGTTTGATTTCTATAAGCTTCTCTTTTCTTGTTTAATGATTATATTTTATTTCTAATCCTTGTATTTTGGTATGTTTTTATGACATTTAAATACTTAGTATTTCTTTTATTATTTGATTAGTATGACTGAACATGATGATTATATTTACTTGCTCTTGGTTGTTTACGGTTATGAGTTTTAAACTCAATTATTTTGATGATATATGACTAGTGGTATGTACTTTTATTTGGTTATTATGAATGACTTTCTTGATTATATGACATTCTATGAAGTATTATATTTTTAGTGTGATGAATGGTTATGATATCTTGTTTGATTATTTTCTATTCTCATGTATTTTGGCTATATTAGTATGGTATTTGAACAATTTATTATTTCCTTATTTGCATGGTATGTTTGGACCAATATTAAGTATATTATTTGACTATGTGGAGTTTATAATTAATCTATGCATGGTTGTTTGCTTCATGATTTCATGGTTCTTGTTTCTTGCTTCATGATTTGTTTGATATTTTTTATGAACATCGTATGGATGTTTAAATTAAATTTGTTTGATACGCACTTTGGCTTTTTGTTGATGCCAAAGGGGGAGAGAAATGGGATTAAATCAAAAATTCACATGAGTAATCAACTTATTTTTAAGATAAGCATAAATTCAAAAACAAAGGGGGAGAATTTATGAGAGTGATCCACTAGGAAAAAGTGTGTGTGTGTTTCTTGATTTCAGAAGTTGTCATCATCAAAAAGGGGGAGATTGTAGAAGCAAGGCTTCATGGTGAATGTGATTCAAAGGTGTTTTGATGATAACAATGATGACAACAAAAGATGATGACAAAGGTGATGAACAAAAAGCTCAAAGATCAAAGAACATCTCAAGTGAATCAAGAACAAGTTAAGAGTTCAAGAATCAAGGAGAATTCAAGACTCAAGAAGAAAGCCTAGAATCAAGATTCAAGATCTCAAGAATCAAGATCAAGATTCAAGACTCAAGATTCAAGAATGAAGAAAAGACTCAATCAAGATAAGTATTAAATTTTTTTTTCAAAACTTTGAATAGCACTTGAGTTTTTGACAAAACCTTTACCAAAGAGTTTTTACTCTCTGGTAATCGATTACCATATTGTTGTAATCGATTACCAGTAGCAAAATAAGTTTGAAAAAGTTTTCAAACTGAATTTACAATGTTCCAATTATTTTCAAAAGGCAGTAATCGATTACAATGTTTTGGTAATCGATTACCAGTGCCCTTGAACGTTGAAACTCAAATTTAAATGTGAAGAGTCACATCCTTTCACTCAAAAGTTTTGTGTAATTGATTACACTTATTTGGTCATCGATTACTAGTGACTGTTTCTGAAAAATCAAAAGATGTAACTCTTCAAAAAGGTTTTGACTTTTTCAAATGGGTTTTAAGTTTTTCTAAAAGTTATAACTCTTCTGAATGGTCTTCTTGACCAGACATGGAGAGTCTATAAAAGCAAGGCTTTGTTTTTCATTTCATATCTTGAATAATTTTGCTTTTCCAATCAATCCTTTACAAGCCTTGAAATCTCTTTGAACTTCTTCTTCTTTGTACCAAAAGCTTTCTGAAATTTTCTGGTTTTCCAAACCTTGAAAACTTGTGCTATTCATCTTTTCATTCTCTTCTCCCTTTGCCAAAAAGAATTTGCCAAGGACTAACCGTCTGAATTCTTTTTGTGTCTCTCTTCTCCCTTTTCCAAAAGAACAAAGGACTAACCGCCTGAATTCTTTTGTGTCTCCCTTCTCCCTTATCAAAGAATTCAAAACGACACAGTCTGAGAATTCTTTTGATTCTTCCATTTCCCTAATACAAAAGTGTTCAAAGGACTAACCGCCTGAGAATTCTTTTGTATCCCCATTCACAAAGTATCAAAGGTTTAATAGCCTGAGATCTTTGTCTCAACACATTGGAGGGTACATCCTTTGTGGTACAAGTAGAGGGTACATCTACTTGGGTTTGACTGAGAACAAGAGAGGGTTGTTGCCGAACCAGTATAAAAACTCTTGTGTGTTTGTTTCCTTCTTCCCTACTCTTTTACTTTCCGCTGTGCATTTAATTTCTGCTTTTACTTTCTGTTAAGTTTTCTCTTCTACTCCTCATTCTCTTAACAATTTTGTAAAAGCCTTAAAAGAGTAATTTTTAATTAGTAAAGGTTTAGGAATAATTAATTCAACCCCCCCTTCTTAATTATTCTGAGGCCACTCGATCCAACATGTGGTAAATATTACAATTTGACCATACGATCATCAAAAAACATCCAAGGCAACATGTCAACAACATAATTCATTCAGGCTGAGAATGCTTGGCTAATTTGTTCGAGGAAACTTCAGTAGGTGAAATCTGAAAGTTTTTTCGCTCATTATCCAACTCATCAAAAGATACGCGCTTAGTTGGTGTCAATGGAATCCTGAGAAGAGGGTCATGATCCCCCGGTAACAGACATAGATTGCTACATAAAATATTAATTGATCAGTAAGCTAAATTTTGTTGACATCATCCAAAAATACACCAGCAAAAACCCACAACGACAATCCCAACTTACAGATTCAAGCTCTGTAGGCTCACTTGAGCCAAGCATTGACCGATCATGATCAGCGGTAATAGACAAAGATTGCTGCATAAAATATTGATTGATGAGTCAGCTAAATTTTGTTGCCATCATTGCAACATACACCAAGAAAAACAGAGAAAGACAATGTTAGCTCACAAATTCAAGCACTGTAGGATCAGTCGACTCAAGTATTGAATTCTTGATCTTGCAACATGGCTACATGATATATGAATCGACAGTTAAAAACAAATGGAATATATGCATACACTCACAATAACTAAAATAGATTTGACAAAACACAACCTCACTATCGGGAATCATATCTAGCACAACATTGATCAAGTCTGATTCATCTGAATATTTAAGAACAACAGAATTCCTGAACCTTGGTTGCACCTTCACTTTGAATGCAAGGAAACAACCCAATAGCCTATCTAGTGCTTGAGGAGAGGCATTTAAATCAACATCCCCATCCTTGCGCAGAAAAAGAAGAATGAAAATCGATAGCAAGGTAACAAATGTTCAGTGTAAATTAAAAAAATTGCATGACAATACAATAACATACTTCTATTTTGAGCCTGTTGACTTCATCCGCTGACTAACCAATTAATTGTGCACATTCACGATCCCAGATAAAAATTTGGTTTGTTCACCCTTGTGATTAACCATCACCTCAACCCGATACCTGCCAATATAGATACCAGCATAAGAAAAAGTAGCTGATGAACGTCATACTAATTAAACAGTGAATCAATCACCTCAGTACAGGTTGATCATTCTCTTTGCCACACGGACATGTGAACGGCACAGTTTGCATGTCAGCTTTTTTATATCATTGACCACAAGCCGGATAGCACCATGAATAGTTGTCCATCACTATAGTTGTAATCTTGGCGACAGTAACACAAACATACTCCTGTTTGAAGAAACTGACATTAGATTTTCTACAAAGAAAAGCTACAAATGAATAAGAACATCACCTCTAAACTGGCATTAATCTGAGAGATATTTTTTACTTCAGTCTTTGACAGAAATGCATTTTTTGATTATAATTGAGATGACCCTGAAACCTGTGAACTCCCTTGTCCAATAGGCGCCAAAATTGATCTAACCTCGATCCCTAAATCTAAAAGGTTATAACAATACAACAAATGCAAAAGCCCAGCAAACATTACTTACATATTTAACATTTTGAAATTACAATCACATAAGTAACACATTACCAAAATACCTCTCTCTAAATTATTGAATTTCCAGCACGAGGTCATTGATCATGAGTTTAGACGCCTTGAAAGAATTACTGACCGATGCCGGATATGATCCTACAGATTAGACCCAAAAAAAATATAATCAAGTAAGCATGGAAATTGAGAAATCTAACATTACACTGACCCTGTGCTTCCTTAATCCTAGCATGAGTCAAGAGAATAACGATCGGCCTTTCATCTTCAATATCATCCAAATAAGACAAAAACTGTAAGCAGTAATTTTCCCAGAGTGTACAAGATAGCACCTGTCCACTATCAGAAGGAAACAACAATTAATGTATCAGTATATCAGCAGCTAATCATCATCAGATACAAACATATAGTCAAACGGCGAAAAAACTAAACTACCACCTCAACCATTGCAAACCAAAGCTAACAGCTTGTCACTAACAAAACAAAGAAGAAAATTCACAAAGCACACATAGACCACAATAAACTCCATATAAATCAGTAAAAATAAACATGTGGACAAAACATCTGCACATGTGACTAAACAGAATTAACATATAAGAATCCATTAGCACCAAAGTTAACAAACCATACAAAAAACAGTCATCCTCAACTTAAACCTCAACTTCTCTCAGCCAAACCCAAACTTGGGCACAAAAGTATAATTTTTATCTGCAACACTCAAAACTAACACCCAAACAAAGGCAAACTGTAAAACAAACTACTCAACCAAAGAATCCACAACATGAATATTACCTTAGCTTCTCCCGATCAAACTCAGCAAAACTAAACTGCAAAACAAAATTGTCAACCAAAGAAAAACTGCAAAATCACAGCCATACACAATAGAAAAATTAGATTAAGACATTCAACAAAAAAACATTACCTTTTGTTCTCACAACCAACCGAACACCAGAGCTAAACCAAACTGGGAAACAAAAAGGAAAATCACAGCCATGCACAACATAAAAGTTAGAAAACAAACGACCAAACAAACAAACAGTTTTCCTCTGAAACTTGAAAATGAAACAAACTATAAAACAAACCTCTCAAGCAAAGAATGCACAACATGAACATTACCTTAGCTTCTCCCAATCAACCTCAACAAAACTAAACTGCAAAACAAACTTCTCAACCAAAGGAAAAATGTAAAATCACAGTCATGCACAATAGAAAAATTAGACAAAGACATTCAACAAAAAAAACATTACCTTTTCTTCTCACAACCAATCGAACAACAGAGCTAAACCAAACTGGGAAACAAACGAAAATGACACAACAACAACCAACGACATTGCACAAAACCCCCAAAACATGTGCTCAATCAAAGAGTGGAAGCTAGCTTAGCCATTAAACACATGGCACAAAAATTCCTTGCTGATAAAAAAAATTAACATGTAAACCACTTGCTTAACACGTAAACCACTTGCGAATCAAAAAATCAACACATAAAGCACCCACATGTAGAAGCTCGGGACAAACCAAAAACCCATCAAAATGACAATAAACCCAGCGAAAGGGACAGGTGCCAATTTTCTAAGAAGGGTCACACCAGTAATTTTCCTATGTTTCTCTTTTATAATATAGGAGCCATGCACAACATAAAAGTTAGAAAACAAACGACCAACCAAACAAACAGTTTTGTTCTCAAACTGAAAACTGAAACAAATGAAAATGACACAACAACGGCCAACACCATTCTGCAAAAGACCCAAACCACCTGTCCAATCAAACAATGCAAGCTAGCTTATTCATCAGACACATGGTACAACAGTTCCTTTTCGAGGAAAAAAACAAACATGTAAACCACACATGTGTTGCACCCGAAGAAGAAAACAAAAAGACAAAAAAATCAGAACAAACCCAGCAAAAGCCAAATGAAATCTAAAACACACATGCACAACATAAACATTACCTTTTCTTCTCACAGTCAAACCCAGCAACGGAGGAAAAGCAAACCCCAAAAGAAACTTGTCAACCAAAGAAAAACTGTAAAATCACAGACATGCACAATATAAAAGTTAGTAAACAAAGCACCAAAGAAGAAAAACAACGAAAAAGACTAACACACATACAAACTGTAACCAAACTGAACGCAAAGACATTAAACAAAAAAACAGAACAACCCCAACAATAGAACAAAACCAAACTGGAAAATAAAAATGAAAATCACAGACATGCAAATAAAAGTTCGAAAAGAAACGACCAAGGCAGAGCCTCACACCTTCAAATCCAGTTTTGCTTTCAAACTTGAAAAAGAAACAAACGAAAATGGCACAACAAAAAAACAGAACAACCCCAACAACAGAACAAAACCAAACTGGAAAACTAAAACGAAAATCACAGCCATGCACATAAAAGTTAGAAAAGATACGACCAAGCCCGAGCCTCACACCTTCAAATCCAGCTTTGCTTTCAAACTTGAAAAAGAAACAAACCAAAATGACACAACAACAACCAACGGGATTGCACAAAACCCCCAAACCACGTGCCCAATCAAAGAGTGGAAGCTACCTTAGCCATCAGACACATGGCACAAAAATCCCTTGCTGATCAAAACAATTAACACGTAAACCACTTGCTGATAAAAAAACCAACACATAAACCACCGACGTGTAGAAGCTCAGGACAAACCAAAAACATATCAAAATGACAATAAACCCAGCAAAAGGGACAGGTGCCAATTTTCTAAGAAGGGTCACACCAGTAATTTTCCTGAGGTTCTCTTTTATAATATAGTATATAGATATGGCTTATATAGTTGTGTTTAAATTTAATATATTAAATATTTTATAGGGAGTGTCATGTTTTATATACTAAATTTTATATACTAGTTAATCTAGCTATTCAAAAACCAAAAGTTATGATGAATAGTTGATTAAGATTAAATTTTAACTAAACATTCACTCACTAATAACAAAATAAAGAAAAATAATTCATCAAATGAAATATGATTTATCTTGATTTTAAATTTGAAGTAATAAAAAAAATATATTACGAATAAATTTACATGATATTTCGTGTATTAGTTTGATAACAAGTTCCAAAATCAAATTTCACCCAATCTACAATGCTTTCCAAATACATTGATTCATAATTCACATATAACAGCATGACAAATTTATATGTGGGTCAACAAAAACTTATCTTTCCTACCAATTACCATTAAATTAAGCTACCTATAATTCTATATATAAGAAATAATTACATAATTCATAAAAAGTAAATAAAATAGGTAGTAATTAGTAATATATAAAAATATATAAATATATATTTTAATTAAACTAATATATATTATAGGTGCTGGTAAGACAGGTATTATAGTACTTGTACCAATACTCATCTCCATTAATTTTTTATGAGTAAATACCGGCGAGACCCACCATTTCCCATAAGAAGGTATTTACTCTATTCATTTGTGAATATTTTTGTAGGTACTTGTAGGATGAACTATACTATTTGTCATTCCTAGTTAGCGAGAGTTACATATCATGAATGAGATTGGTCTCTGATCTAATAAGTTGAGGAACACCCGTCATCTTAAGTCATTTATTAACAAAAGCCTTTAATTAATCATTTTGTGCATTTGATATTAATTTAAATGAAATGTTCATGCATTTGTACGGAGAAAAAGGAAGAGTGAAAATCAAGATATGTCTGGGTGATAAAGATTTGATCACACTACAGCTACTACAGCTACTATCTAGTTGGATACTTTGAATCAGATATGTCAGATTCATTATGAAACTGACGAAAATTTTTAAATATGAACCCAATAAGATGAGTTTCTATGTATACACCGTCACACCAGGGTACATAAGTCTAAAATACATTATTGGCTGTCATGTAAATTGAATTATTCTTCTTTAAATGATAAACACGAATTTTACAATTTTGGAAAGGTATTATGATCATTATAAACCTCCCAGCATTACGTCTAACCAGAAATAGCATTATGCAACTAACTAAGCCACTAACCCTATCCAACTTCATGCGTTTGGGAACATAGAGATTAAATATATATATATATATATATATATATATATATATATATATATATTTCTCTTTGTGTTACCAATTGCTTTTTGTTATATTTTACCACTACTTTACTAAAAGAAAATAAAAGAATGATGACAGACATTATAAATATTTTCCTAAGAAGATTCCTGAATTTTTACGAAATTTTACCACTAGTTTACCCTGCGGATTCATGAACTTTTACCAATTTTTGAATTAAATCGTTGACTTTTTATAAAAAAAATTAATGGGGTCCTTAAGCTTTTATTGCAGATTCATGAACTTTTACCAATTTTTGAATTAAATGGTTGACTTTTTTTAAAAAAATTTAATGAATCCTTAAACTTTTATTTATTTTTAATTTGGCCTTCATATATGTATTTTTTAAAATTAGGTCTCTGCATTCGGACCTAATTAACAAACAAATACAATTTCAGAGATCTAATTGAAAATAAATACGTCAGAGAGTTAAGTAAAAATTATCAAATGATACAGGGACTTGTAGAATAATAAAAAGAGAAAAATGATTATATATTTATAATATTAAAAGTTTTATACAGTCATGTAATCACAATCTATCATATATAATAAATTTATTAATTTTTAAAATAATTATTTTAAAGTAATTCAAATATATAGTAATTTGTAAAATTATTTTACTCTTAGTGTATATATAAAAATTAAACTCTTAAAAAATATATACTTAAAAAATCTTGACATTTCAATAATAATCAATTGAATACAAGAAGGAACATAATAGAAAATAAAGAGACAAGGAAAAGATGAGACTACCCTACAAAGGGGGTGCACAATATCATTGAATTGGCTCCTAACAAAACCTCTGGATAAAAGGTTTAGTTGGGACATGAGGTTGGACAATATCATTGACTTGCCTCCTAACAAAACCTCTGGATAAAAGGTTTGGTTATGGGACATGAGGTTTCTGTACTCGTTAAATTTAGTGTGTAACTCAGATACATCAACCACATTCTGTTTAATTTTATCTACCACCCCCATACAATCACTTTCGAATATGACATTGCTGAAATTGTTGAAACCTTGTTCTTCAACAAAACGCATGGCAGATAAGAGACTCAAACACATTTAAACTTCAAATTTACTTAATTATGGAAGAAATTTAACTCAGTTGATTTAGTAAGATGCATGCATAAATTATTATAAATTCTTTTATACATGTCTTCAATTCTCACTGATCATAAAAAAATTAAGACAAATATTAATGTATTCTTTAACTCATTCTAACACAACCTTCCCATAAATGATAATTTGTGAGTTAATGATAGTGTAAAATTGTTTTCTATTATCAATACATAGCCTATATTTTCTCTTAATATTAATTAAAATTCATGTAAATCTTACGCTAATACAGCTTGGCACAAAGTTATATGTGAAATTTTTTGTTTAACAATATAAAAGTAGTTAAAATTTAAAAATTAGTTGAAAAGTTGAATTAATTTTCAGTTGAAAGTTGTTTAAGCTAATTTAAAAAGCTAATCAGCTTATTCTAATTTTTGTCTTAACTCACTTTAGACACTTAACTCTCTTTACTTGGTTTTAGTTACTAAAGGAGCTTTTAAAATAAATCTATATGCCTAAACTAGTAGGACATTTAATTTCTAGGAATAAATTGAAATAAGCACAGTAGAAGGAGATTGAATAGCGTGTTAATGAGATCTTAAAGTTTTTCAAAAATGGTTTTGCAAAAAATTTCTGAAAACAAGTTTGTCAAGACAATTGTCCAAAAATGATTTTTTTTCACAAATTAAAGAAACTTTTCTCAAGGCTTATCAAATACTTGTATGTCCATAAATTAATGTGTAAAAGAAAGCATGTAAAGAAAAACGTTTGAATAAAAGTGATAGCGCTCATTTTTATACGAGTTCACTCATCCTTAAGTTTAATTTAGCTATCTTTCAATCCTAGAAAAGTTCCACTAATCCATAAGTTATTACAACAATATTCTACCATTGTCACACTTCTAGCTACAACTAGTATTCTTTAGGTCCATTATGTCACACGAACAATCTCACCCAAAGATTGGTTAAAAAACAAAATGTTCAATGTTTACTAAATCACTCATGGTTTTCACAAAAAGCAATGTTTAAAAATCTTTACAATGAAATCAACTCTCAAAGAGAGGATAGGCAATATAGACCAATTTTTACACTAACTTTGCTAAGTAAAGAATAGAACTATTAGAGCAGATAATCGTCCAAAGATGAGAGCTTTGAGTAGAGTTTTTTTCAACATTTTGTTTTCATTGATTACAAAGGCTTCTTCTTCAAAGCTTCATTCTCTTTATACAGGCTTCAATGGGTATGACGTTGTGGGGATTAATTATATCCTTCGAATTTTCCTTTTAAGACACAAAGTTTGTCTTCTTGCTAAGTGTCAGCTTGTGGTGGAGAGAGAAAGGCAAAAGGTACAATATTCCTTTTTAATTTTGAGCAATATTCACCTTGCATTGTCTCCACTACTTGCACAAAAATGATTTGCACAGAGCATATCTCGATTGTGCCTTTGTCCAACCTAATGAAGATACTCTTGGATTTTTAGGAGATCCTTATAAAATACCAATAACCACCAAGAACACATTACATTAGATTATTAGGAAGAGTTTTAAGAATACTTGGATTCATAATGACTGATCAACAAATGCAGCGGAATCTGAATTTGTAGGTAATCGGTTATTTCATGGTTTTTCCTCAACCGGAACCTCTTTATTCCTTAATAGGAACTTCGTAACTCTTCAGATGGAGAAGAGAAACTAATGTGATGGCTCAGTATATTGGGGACCATAGTCTTCTTATAGTGTATTAACCTAATAGGGTTCCCATTATCTCCTAATGGGCCAACACTGACATCTGCTCATTTAAGTTCATATCATTTGATTTGGTAGTCTAAGAGGTTCACTTAATTTGATCACATAAAATAAAATTCACTAATGATAAATAGCTAATATAATTGTCTTATAATATTAACCCACATTAATTATTGGAATAAAAAATTCCAATAGATACACTTAAAATTCAAATGGTGAGATATTTTTGAAAAGGCAAGGGAACAAAAGAACATGAAACTTTTCAAGCAAAATCATTCTTGAAAAGAACTCATGCATATCCATTATGTTGGATGAAAGAAACTTTAAAATCAGTTTAAGTTTCCTTTATCATAATTGGACGTTAAGAGATCTAGCATGTCAAGTGCTATTTTCATAAAACTTTGGACACATGTTCCTTGATAGTGCATTGGGCACTAAGTTTGGCTTTGGAAAACATAGGATTGAGTCCAGTTTTTCACTTTGGATACATTTAACTAAAATGATTTTGCATGTCTAAGGTAGAAATACAATACCTTTGTTTATATTGGACACATAATCTTGTAATACTTAATAAATTTCATGAGCCCATCAAATT
Organism: Glycine max; assembly: GCF_000004515.6. Classification (NCBI taxonomy): domain Eukaryota; kingdom Viridiplantae; phylum Streptophyta; class Magnoliopsida; order Fabales; family Fabaceae; genus Glycine; species Glycine max. The sequence goes on along the minus strand of NC_038256.2, from coordinate 30,855,787 downwards.
TCAATATTTTTGTTATAAAAAGAACTATGAGATTTTGAGGAGTTAGATATCATCATATCTTTGTTCTAATATTGGTTAGATCACTAAGTTCATAATCTTTAAATCATGCTAACTCCCTTAAAGTACCCAGGTTATCTTTTTAATTAGTCTAAGCTCACCTAAACCAATTCAATCAAGCCCATCGCCTTAATTTTCTCCAAAACTGATGTGACATACATATGGTTTGGAAGGTTAAATTTTAATTGTTTTCAAATACATAATCAAGACTTACACATTCCTAGCTAGTTCATATGTATAGTTCAAGACTCACACTCCCTCATCCAAGGCTCACTGAAACTGAACTCTTAGCACACACTAATTTACAGTCTAAAATTATTTAATTTTGGGCACATTCTGACATTCTGATTCCTAAACTATACCACAAATAAAAGTAAAACTCGTCTTAGGTACCTAATAGCCAAAGGGGCATGATAATAAGAAATAATAAGGTATAAATTTTCTTGATTTTGTCTTAGAATGTGAACTATGAGTCCTCTACAGAATTCTATTATTATTGTTACTGCTACTACTATGGCAACACGAACACAACACAATGGTAAGGGCTCGTGAGAAGGAAGGTTATAAAGCAAGAGGAAGAAGAAGACAAGGTTTGGAGGGCATGCCACTGGAATGAAACTGAGTTGCCAGTTTTTAAAATCTCATTTTATATTGGTTCAAATTAGAATTGATGTAAATTAACAAGTTGTCCTAATCGCAAAAATGTCATTGTGCATTTTTGTCATGTTGTTTCTCATATATAACTGATGTTAAATCCTATTATAAAATGCCATTTTTGGTTTAGTGCAACTTGCTTGAATTAGTGTAATAAATTGACCGAAGGACTAACTTAGTTTAACAAAGACACCTTAAGGATCAAAGTAAAATATTTTAAAGAAACAAATTGAAACTAAAAATTAAAATAAAAGATTAAAATTATATTATAAACTATTAATATTTTAAAAATACCACTGTCATTTTTACACTTATAAAAACTAATATAGGATGACAATATGTAAGGTGTCTTTTGGATCTCAAATTGACTAGTGATATGATCAATATAATGTATATAAGTGAGGACAATCCTTACCTTATAAGGTAACTTTATAGGATTTAGTTAATTAAGTCCAACCCAAAATTTTAAGTTATGTATGAAGTACCAGCTTCAACATGAACACGAGACACAGAGATTACTGAAATTGCTAATGTATGTCCAAAATATAGGACATTGAGACACCACTTATAATTCACATTCAAAAGACAAAGTTATTAAGCTTTACAAGTTTCATATCATAATGATCCACATAGATAGAATACAAGGAGAGATCATGTTTACAAAAGAAAAAAATCAAAGATAAGATGAACCATATTCCTTATAAGTTAAAATAACTAGTTAAGTTATGTGATAACGAACCTCGCAAAATAATGTTATCAGCCTTGTAATATTTTTAATATAAGGCAATTTTTTTATTTTCTAATATGATAACATTGTCTAAGGAGTCTTTAGCCAATAATAAGTGCCAACTCACTTTATTCACTCATGCTCAAGCAACGTTGGAGAGGTGTCCGAGCTCTTTTGAATAGGTGTTTGAGTCGGAAAAAAATTATGACACGGTTGAAAGATGTTTGACGACACCTGTTTAAGGCGTGCTGGACAACATTGTGTGCAAAATGTGTTTGACACGCTTATACACCACTTTATAAAGGTGTTTGTGCTTCCTTGATTTTAAGATGATATAAAAGTCTATCATAACAATTATTGTTGGGTCTATCACCTCACCCACTATCGAGTCATTGTAAGATTATTCTAGATGTTCAAACTAGCAAACTTTATACTTGAGATGTCTAACCCTTGACATAAGGAAGTATGTTAAAAATCTCACATCAATTAGTGATATGACGTCAGACCTCGGGTGACATCAATCGTTTAGATGATATTTAGATATTGATGAACCAATTGCAAGTTGTTTTAAGGTAGGTAAGTACGAGCCATATTCTGAGTTTCTAATTCTGACATAATCAAAGCAGATGAAAAGTTGTGACAATTAGTGGCATTGGCTTAAAGATCAAAAGTTTGAGCACAACAGTGGTCGCAATTACAAAATGAAACAACCTAATTAGCTCATGCTATTGATGACCATACCTGCCATGTTATGTTCCAGAAAATCCCCCAAAAAGGTGGGGCTTGTGGTACTTTTTATAGAATTAATTAATTAATGATTCTATTTTTTCTCTGGGACCAAAATTTGGGTTCCCTGGCATCATTATCTTCATCAGTTCATTTTACATACTATTCTTACCCTTTAAAGTAGATGAAGTGTGATCACTGACCAATAACTCCGAAGAATATATCCATATTCAGTTTATCATTTGAAGCTTCACAAAAAACATGGCTGCAAATTCCTTTCAATATTTTGCAACACTTTTCTCCATAGCCTTTTATAGTCCGGAGCTAGAAACAACCGAGATTCACATACAAGCTTGCATATAAAAATCATTATTTTTGGTTATAACTGGGTTAGTCATTTAGTTGAATCTATCACCTAATTATGGAAATTTTAACTTGTGTATCCGTTTTTCACGTAATATTTGAAATTCAAAACATTTTTCAATTTTCAAAATATGGAATTTATTGCTATATTATAAATTAAGAATACTTTGTGAACTAAGATCAATCTTTTTCCTTTTCTTTTACGAAGGGCCATTAACCCTAAAACTAAATATTATGCTCATAAACTAACAAGAAGTGGAGGAAAAAAAAAGTCATTGGAAGCTTGTTGTCGCGTGAATAACTGACCATTAGCTGAACAAAGTTCGACTGCTCCAACACAATTTCATAATTTGAATATTTGAATCAAGTGATATAATTGCCAAGAAGGAAAAGTTGTCTCTTGATCTTACGAGGGCTCTCAAAGTTATTAAAAAAAAAAAATACTTGATTGGAGGTGAATTTTAACAAAAATATGAGTAAACAATTAAATTTGAAAGAAAGCAATAAATTTAAAAGAATAATAACTAAAAAATAGTTGCATTGATTGTTTATTTGGCTGAAGGTCCACTGTACTATTGTGAAACAAATATTTATATTATAAAATCTAAGTTGAATCCGCTCAGCATATATGCCATGTTCCTATTTTTTAGGAACTGCTGCTAGATAATGGGGCTTCACATGTAAAACTTGCTCTTATCTTTCCATGGTTGTTAGTGTTTTGGTCATACATATTTTAATTAAAGGAACAAGATAAATGAGACAGAAAATTAGAACATGTATTTGGGTGCCATTAGTAAAAATTAGTTTTGCATGTATGCATTGAATCACAAATATATAAAATGAGCATTTTTTTTAAACATCAATTTGTTTTACACTCCAAAAACAATTATTTCCTTTTGGTGCTTTTTATAAGAACCAAAATAAAGATTTTTTTTTTTGTATTGGGTTAGAGACAATGAATATTCCCCCAATCTATTGGATTACAGACACACTAATTCATGCTTGCAGAGCATGGTTCAAAGAAATTTTCCCACGAAGGAAATTAAATGCAAGTTCACCTACGGCTAAATAGCCGCAACATGACCTTAAATCACTTGTCAATCAAATGGATTAATAGAGATTGTGTTTAACCTTTTATATAAGAACCGATTTAGAATATCTCCTGTATAAATTATTTTTACAAAAATATCCTTACTTACAAGTTATTTCTATGAAATTAGTAAATAGTAGGTGGAATATATTAATATGTTAAGCTTGTTGGGAGTTTAACTTTGTCTTGTATGAGGAGTATTTTAGGAACATTACTTTTCCTTTTTACGTGTATAGACAATTAAAATTAAAGCAATGAATATTTTCTGAATAATCACCATAATTAGGGCTTGTGCCTCTATGGTGGAACCTTGGGATATTCTTACAAGTTTTGATCTTTTGAGTAAGCTATAAAACTAATACTCAAAGATTTAGTCACACTTAAAAGTTCATTGTTTCTCTTTAAGGATGTATTATGTGAGAAAAATTTTAAAGTTGATAAAAATATTTGAATAAAGAATAAGAACATACCTTATTAATTTAGGGATAATTTTAAAAACAGAATATAAATTTTGAAAAAAATATATTATTAACTAAATTTCTTAATCATTGTGAATTAGTTGTTCCTTTCTTATAAAAAAAATATATAGCGGACTTATATTTTGAGTATTTTTTGTTTTGGTTTAAAATAAATTGGTCTTAATTATTTTTTAGCTACTGTAATATATATATATATATATATATATATATATATATATATATATATATATCATTTTTATCTTTGTAATATGTGAATAATTTGCTTTAATCCTTTTTAATTTTTTTAACAAGGGCTAATGATAAAAATTATAGGAATTAAAAAAACAATATATTAAAAGGACTAAAACATAATAATAAGGATCAAAAACAAAAAAAAAATATTACAAACTCAATTTCAAAAAAATTAAGGACTTAAAACAAAAAACGACCAAAATCATATTTAAATCAAATGTAAAAATAAAAAAATTTCATTTAAAAATATTATTAATGCATTTTATCATGGTTTTTTATTCATTCTAATATTTCATAAAAAATATTATTAATTGTAGGAATTTCAACCTTTATTCCTTGTTTTAGTATTCTTTATTATTTATGTAGAAATCAAAATTCACATGTACACATATTAGAACAATTCACCAAAGTCCTGTGATCTATAACATGAATTAGATAAAATACTCGATCCATAGATGGTTCTTGATCATTCAAGCGTTCTTCAATAATTGTTGCAAGATCTTTACATCAATCCATCACAAACAAAAACAATGAATAATGTAACAACAACTTTATGATTCTTCATCAACCATGGTCTTTTTATTCCTCAATAATATTTTTGTAACTCTTCATATAGGAAGGAAAAAAAAAACCATGTGTGTGAGAGTATATTATAGATCATAACCTTCTTATAATATATTAATTTAATAAGATTTTTATTATTCTCTAATGAGTCAGCCCTAACATCTACTCATTTAAATTTATATCATCTTATTTAGTAATATACTTACTTAATTTGATCGCATTAAATAAAATTCATTAATAATAAATAACTAATATAATTATTTTATAATATTAACTCATATTAACTATTAAAACATAAAATTCCAAAATTAATTTCTTAACTAGTTTGTAAGAGTACTAATTATTAAGACCTTTCACAAGAAAATTGTTTTTAAAACCATAGGCACTTTCTGACTGTAAACATGGTCAGTGTTAGAATCATTTGTCGAATCCAATTCAAAAGAACATAAATTGGCCCTTATATATAAGAGACAACGATTCCATGATGAGAAGTGTCAAAGTCCATCAGCAAGTAACAACGTCAAGTCATCTGATTAACATGTACTTGATTCATATCAAGGGCGTCTCAGTTTATTGAATAATATGTACGTAAATTGTAATAATTTTAGTACTGGAGTCAACTCCTTTCATTCGACGTTTGATCCATGTTAGGCTAATCTTGATTGAAAAAATATTTTTGATAACCCGTAATTACTTGGAGTTGCCCTAAACATGGATATCATAATTAAGCAAATGCAGGGGTAAATTCAATAAAAAGAAATGTTTTTCTATAAATTTGAAGTCGATCTAATTTTTTTTATCATTAAATATTAATTGTTAGTTTATTAATTTTTATTAGTCAAAGAATTCAAATCCATAACTTATTTCTTCCCCTTCATCGTTTCTCACAAAATCACTCTTATATCTCCTTTAGAACCGACCCAGTGATAGAAAATTTGAATGGCAGAATTTTGAGACACGCACTTGCACAATCAACATAAAAAACTTTAGGAAATAATAGATCGTAGTGCAAACAAAAGTAATTTGTATTAGATGTTAACGTTTGGTATTGCCGACCAGTTTTGCTAATGCCAGCTTTATTTGGACAATAATGATATCGATTGGAAAGTATTTTATTAATTTATTAGAACTCCCACGTTTTCTTCCATCTTTACACACTTTGCACTGAATTGATTAGGTATTTGTAAGCCCAATTCAACCAAAGCACTCTTGCTTTACTTTGACCCACATCCTAATGCAAAGCACTCTTGCTTTACTTTGACCCACATCCCCTAATGCAAAGCACATCCTAATGCAGAACCCTTTTCTCCATTTGAGCTAACTTTAATTTTTCTGACTGAATGTGAAGGATAGGATTAAGGATCAACCTCGGTCAACTAGTCAACATTTGGGACAAGCTAGCTACACGCTTGGGTAGGCATACATATAACCATAACCCACCATATTATGCTTGTCTTTGCTTGCCCTGCATCATCTAAGAGAGCTTAAAGATTTTTTTTCAATTTAATTATTCATTGTTCATGATTGTTAATTTATTAATTTGTTTTGGATCAATATTGAGTACTATGAGAAATGCAGGGCCGTATCTAGGAATTTCGGAGCCTAAGGCAAAAATTAAGATAGGGACCTATTTTTTTTTCAAAAAAAGAAAAGAAAAGACAGAGGCTTATGTTATAATGCTAATATAGAATAATGATTTTTATGTTATTTTTCTGGCTTTTTGAGTTGTAAAATTATTTATTAAAGTTCTATAATCAAGTAACTCTAACATCTTACTCTCAACAGATAACATAGCTAATCCATTCAATCTATTTTATAGCATGATTGATCTCAAATATACTTTAATCAATTTTAATTTTGAAAAACTTCTTTTAGCAATTGCAACAATCATAGATAATGTTAATAGTATCAATAAATTTAATTTTAAAAACAAATCAAGACCATCAATATCAGAATGGTCCTCAAAACTCAATCTTTTCAAGATTGATGCAATATTTTTTCAATTCATCTTCACTCAAAATTTTAAATTAATTTGAATCAAATAAAAATCCAAACATGTTTTTGTATTCTAAAAATTGTTCAAATCAACTCTCAATAGAAGAAATACACTGATCTCATATATACAAAAAATGATCAACGCGAAAAGAATCTTCAGCAAAATAAGCTATCTCACCACTAATAATGTCATCAAAATGTTTTTTCCTATGAATCTTACATTTTTCATTGAACTTGGGCTCTATATCCATTTCAATAGTCATTTCTTTGGTGGATTCTAATGCAGATGCAAAACCATTTTCCCTATAATTTTTCAAATAAGTTATAAGGCCTCTTAAGTGATCTATAGTAACATCTATATGCATATCTTCAGATTGCATGATCTTACTTACAGAATTCACATAAAAAAGTATATCATACCAAATATTCATTCCCAATAAAAATTCAAAATTTTCTATCTCATAAGTTGCTAAACATATGACTTCACTCTTTATCTTAGGATCTTCACTAGTTTTCGATGATTGAACAGCTGCGTCCTTTATTTTTTGTGCTTGAAACTTTATGGCTTTGACACTTTCAATTCTACATTCCCATCTAGTTTGAGATAGTGACTTAACTGAAAACTTACATACATTTTCTTGTAAGATTTTCCACCGTTTGGTCAAAGAAGAAAACAAAGAATAAATGTGTTGCAAAACTCCAAAAAAAGAAACAGCTCTTGTACATGAATTGGCCATATCACCTAGAACTAAATTCAAATTATGATAACTGCAAGGAGTATAATATGCTCTAGGGTTTATGTCCAGCAATCTCTTTTGTACTCCTTGATTTTTACCTTTCATATTAGACCTGTTATCATACAATTGCCCCCTTATATCATTAATATCAAGGTCATATTTTTTAATACCCGAGTAAGTTCCTCAAAAAGACATTTTCCTGTTGTGTCATTGACTTGTAAAAGCTCTAAAAAGTATTCTTCTATTTTGACGGGACAACTGAAAGTATCAACACATCTCAAAATAAGAGTCATTTGCTCCTGATAGCTTACATCCGAAGTACAATCAAGATAGATAGAAAAATATTTTGCATCTTTAACTTTTTTTAGTATAATAATTTTTATTTGAGAAGTTAACAATTCTATAAGTTCATTCTGTATAGTCTTACTCAAGTAATGATTATGAAGGTCACCTTTTTTTATACGCTTAACATGCTCTTGCATAACTGGATCAAATTTTGCTAACAACTCAATCAAACTCAAAATGTTTCCCTTGCATTTTTGGAATATTTTTTTCCTTTATCCCATGAAAAGCTAAATTATTTTTTAGAAAGATATTCAATTATAGTTATAATCCTTACCAAAACCTTCACCCAACGTTCCTTCTCCTTGTTAATTTGTTCTTGGATATCCGTATCAATTGTATTTTTCTTTATCAATCTTGTTTCTAATTCGATCCATTTATCCATATTAGTTACTTGTTCATAAGTTGTTTCATGACTCTTAATCTTGGAACCAATATTTTTCCAATCTTTAGTACCTTCATTAACTAATTGATTAGCAATACAAGCACTACTTTTTGAGCAAAACAACTTACATAAAAAACAATATACTTTATCTAGTACCTCCATTTGGCATTACTTTTTGGTAGTAAAATGAAGAAAAATGTCTATTATTTTCATCTTTTGGATATTGCATATCATTATATCTAATTGAACCATTGTCAACAATTAAATCTCTAAAGTTTTCATCAATATTTTTCCATTGTCCTGGATCATAAATATTTTTAGAAACTTCATTTGATGTACTATTTAGCTCCTTTTTGTTTCTAAACTAACTTATTGTAAATTTTCATTATCCTCTTGTTCTTGACTAGGATTAGGACTATTCATATTGTTAAGATTTTCTACCTCTTGAATATTTTCATTATCAGTCTTTTGCTCTACTGTATTAGTATTATTTGGAATTTCTAAATGAGAATTTTCTGTCATATTTG